>NC_092158.1:18884611-19184611 GCF_045791955.1 Oncorhynchus clarkii lewisi
TTTAGAGGCTGTAAAGTGATGTTAATATGAAGTGAGTAGCCTATATTTAGTACAGGACACGGATGCAGGTGTTGGTTTCAGGGTCCTTTCAAAGGCAGGGGTTGAATATAGTGCCAAGGTGACGTCAAGAGGCACACATTGGAGATACACAGACAGATACTGAGTATGCAAAGAGCTTGAGAAACAGAGATATATACAACTACAGATGAATGGAAAAATATTTATATAAGAAACATTTGCATTGATGAGTATGCAAAGAGCTTGAGAAACAGAGATATATACAACTACAGATGAATGGAAAAATATTTATATAAGAAACATTTGCATTGATGTGCATATCTAAGGTAGACTACTGTACTGTATACAGAGAAAGTGAACATGCTGTCTCCACTCTCCAAATGTGAGGATGTAAAGTAAACAGGAAAACGTCTTGTTGCCAGTTACTGACTCCATGCAGCTCATCACAATAACAAAGATGTCAGCCAGTAATGGAGCTCTTCATATGGCTACTGGACTAGTATTCCCATATTTAGCTTTAGTTCACTACATTGGAATATAGTACAGCCATGTTCTAAAATCAAAACACTTCTAGTGTAAAGCCACATTTAGAAATATTCTACACATTCTACATGTATTCCAGGTAGCCTATGGAGGAAATCAATTGTCATCCCTCCATCCCACCTCTCCTCTCAACTAAAGTGTACCTTCTCTGGTTAATCCTCTCCTTAATCTGTTTTATGCAAGAAAACAGGGAGACAAACCTGTGTCAACACTGCGAGCAGAAACCAAAACACAGAACCATTTCTGGTGCACTGCACTACAGTGGTAACTAGGGTACCTAACCCACCTGCTGCTTGTCCACAGTCTCCTTGCTGACCGCGGAGCCTTTGTGCGCGGGAACCCTCTCGCACGTGCACCCCTCCAGCAAGTAGATCCCAGAGGGCCGCGTGCTCTGGTCGTTGTCGAAGTAAAAGAGCACATTCTGGTAGAGAGCGAAGTACTTGTCGTTCCACCGACTGTTCTCCGTAGACTTCTTGCTCAGGATACCGCGTTTTGTGCCCTCTTTGCGCGCGACAACCGACAGATATAGAGCGTGGCCCTCATTATATCGCACGCTCTTCTGCATTTTCCGTGAGACCCCTTTTCGCTGTCGATTTCGATATGTGATCGTTGTTGTTGATGTCATATCTGTAACATCTCTCTCATATTTTCAAAGAGAGTTGGACAGGAAATGAGGGAGAGGAAGTAGATGTGGAGGAGCGAAAGAGGTAATCCAAGTTTACCACGGACGTGCAGGGGAAAGTTTGGAGTCCTATCCACGCAGCGCGCTGCAAAGCAGCAGACACTAGCGCCTTCTACTCACTCAGAAGGACTCACCAACCAGAAATGAATCTATACACCCACGTTGCAATGCCTCAAACTTTCAGAAAGTGTTCCGAACGGACCCAAATGATAAGAACATGTATATACACAATGGAAAATCGCTAAATCGTATCGTTCAGGCTGTAGCTGCGTAAAACCAAAATAGATTGAGGGAACAAACGGTGAAAACAGCGCTAATCGGATTTGACAGGTCGCTCTGGACTAGAGCTACTGTCTGTCACTGTAGCATAGCCTGGTTACTGTCTGTCTTTCGGGGCGGGACGACTGACGGTCATTGTACAGTCTAGCTGCAGCGTTTGCGCCTCCCTCGCGCTCAGTTGTAGGGGCGGACTGGGACAAGAATTCTGCCTTGGAATTTTATCCACACCAGCCCACATCACTGCATGTGCCACCAACTCATCACTAACCATACACACACAACCCATCACCACAAATACACCCTACACCCTGACCCTTACACACCGACTTAGATACAGGTAGTAGTGCTGACATATAACATTGGCAGTACAGTACAGATTTCTCAACCATTTCTGTACCAGTGACTGGCGAGACATGGTCCTCTTTTTTAACCAGCTCATGTTGAAAACAAATACAAGATGTAAACACACCACTGGAGATACAGCTCACGAGTGGTGTAAAGTACTGAAGTAAAAATACTTGAAAATACTAATTAAGCCATTTTTTGTGTGTATCTGTACTTTACTATTTCTATTTTTGACTACTTTTACTTCAGTACATTCTTAAATCAAATAATGTACTTTTTCCTCCATACATTTTCCCTGACACCAAAAAGTACTCGTTACACTTTCAATGCTTAGTAGGACAGGAAAATGGTCCAATTCACACACTTATTAAGATAACATCCCCGGTCATATTGCCTTTGATCTGGCAGACTCACTAAATACAAATGCTCAGTTTGTAAATGATGCCTGCCTGAGTGTTGGTGTGGACAAGGGCACGAAAAGTGTGCTGTCTGGTTTGCTTAATATAAGAAATTGAAAATTATTCATACTTTTACTTTTGATACTTAAGAATATTTTAGCAATTACATTTAACTTTAATACTTACGTATATTTAAAACCAAATACTTTTAGACTTTTACTCAACTAGTATTTTACTGGGTGACACCATTTCTTGAGTCATTTTCTATTAAGGTATATTTTCTCATACTCGAGTATGACAATTGGTTACTTTTTCTACCAGTGCAGCGCACCACTGTGCCTCTGCTCTAGCCATTTTGTTACCTCCCTGTTGTGCTGTGTTGGTGTTTGGTATGATTCTCAATTAGAGGCAGCTGGTTATCGTTGTCTCTAATTGGGGATCATATTTATGTAGCATTTTTTCCACCTGTGTTTGATGGGATATTGTTTTGAGTTAATGTATGTTACACCTCTTAGTTACGGTTTGTTGTTTGTTTCGTTCTTTCTTTGTTGTTTTGTGCGTTTCTAATAAATAATATGTGGAAACAATATCGCGCTGCAGCTTGGTCCGATAATTATTCCAGCGAGCATGACAGAATATCCCATCAAACCAGGACCAAGCAGCGTGCCCAAAGAGGGAAGGATTTCTGGACATGGGAAGAAGTGATGGGAAGATGCGAAACCCTTCCTTTGCGACAGACGGAAGGAGATTATGGAGGACAGCGATGACGACAGAGTTCGCGGCTACAGAAAGCCCAAGGACAGCCCCAAGTTGTTTTTTGGGGGGGAGGCACATGGAGCTGGTGGCTGAGCAGAGGGAAGAGCCAGAGACTGTCAGGGAGGCAATGGCGAAGTTGGGAGAGAGTGAGATGAGAGAGATGTTGTGCAAGTGTGTTTTGCTCAACATCCGACCAGAGAATCCGGTTAGCAGTCTGGTGCAACCTGTGCCGGTTCCACGCTTCTGGCCTCAAGTGCACCTCTCCAGTCCGGTACGTCCTGTGCCTGCTCCTCACACTCTCCCTCAAGTGCGTGTTCCCAGTCAGGTACGTCCTGTGCCTGCTCCTCGCACTCTCCCTGAAGTGCCTGTCCCCAGTCCGGTGCCACCTGTGCTGGCCCCACGCATCAGGCCTCCAGTGTACCTCCCCGGTCCAGAGCTTCCGGCGACGTTCCCCGGTCCAGAACCTCCTGAGACGGTCCACGGTCCGGAACCTCCTGCGACGGTCCTCGGTCCGGAACCTCCTGAGACGGTCCACAGTCCGGAACCTCCTGCGACGGTCCTCGGTCTGGAACCTCCAGGTCCATGGCCGGAGCCTTCCCCTGCGCCGATGCCCAGTCTAAGCACGGTGTCCAGTCCAGCTCCAAGGCCAGAGTCTTATTCTGCGTTGGTGCCCAGTCCAGGCACAGCGTCCAGTCCCGCTCCATGGCGGGAGCTTTCCCCTGCGCCGATGCCCAGTCCAGGCGTCCAGTTCAGCTCCATGGCCGGAGCCTTCTCCTGCGCCGGTGCTCAGTCCAGATACGGCGCCCAGTCCTGCTCCATGGCAGGAGCCTTCCTCTGCACTGATGTCCAGTCCAGATCTGGTGCCCAGTCCCGCTCCATGGCAGGAGCCTTCCTTGATACCGAGGTCCAGTCCAGGCACAGTGTTTAGCCCGGGTCCATGGCTGGATCCGCGAGCTGAGCGGGTTCTTCGTCCCGCACCAGAGCCGCCCCCGATGCTGGCGGATCCGCGGGATGAGCTGGTACTTCGACCCGCACCAGAGCCGCCACCGACACTAGACACCCCCCCTAACCCTCCCTTTTGGTTTCAGGTTTTGCGGCTGGAGTCCGCACCTTTAGGGGGGGGACCATAGAGAGCCCTTATTTTCTATGGTAGCGTAGGTCAGGGCGTGACTGGGGGATTTTCTAGTTATTATTTTCTGTGTTGGGTTCGAGTTTAGTTTTTTCTATTTTGGTGTTTGGTATGATTCCCAAATAGAGGCAGCTGGCTATCGTTGTCTCTAACTGGGGATCATATTTAAGTAGCATTTTTTCCACCTGTGTTTGATGGGATATTGTTTCTAATAAATAATATGTGGAAACCATATCGCGCTGCAGCTTGGTCTGATAATTATTCCAGCGAACGTGACAGCCTGTCTGCTTACTAAAGACTTATACGTTATTAAAGCAAAGGTAACGACCTAGGCTATATTGAAAATCAGTGGCGGTCGGTGCTGTTTAAGATTACAGGGGATGATTTTGTTTATGAGCACGGCCATATTTCTATTACAGCATATTAGATGACTGTCATGCATATTCCATCAACCCAGCTCAATGTAACATCGAGAGGTTTAGGCTACTACATGATACTCAAATTTCATGAGGTTCCTACGACATAGCCTATGAATGAAAGTTTAGGTCGAGAGACAAATTGGAGTAATCAAGGTGACAGACATTCAATACCACCTTGCACACACTTGCCTGCATCTAGCTGATCTAGGGTGTAATCATTAGTCCAAACTGTTGTAAACAAGAGTTTCTATTGGACAAATTCAGGTAGGTTTATCCCTGTTTCATTACGTTTGCTTCCGTTTAAGAAAAGTTTTTCAGCAGAATTGGCAGAATGAAAACACCCCTGGTCACCCACAAACACAGTTCACTTTCATAGCAGCCACATACAAAAAGACTTATCACTTTGCTCATTGTATAATCTCTTCTCGCATCTACACGCTCTCCTCTTCTCACCTCTTCCCTTCACTTGTGGATTTCAGTGCAAAATACAACAGCTGTCTGTGACCAGGTGAAAAAACCTTTCCAAGCCAAACCTTCATACCATAACCACTAACCGCTACACACAGCCTACATCGTTGTCACCATATTAGCTGATGTCATAGTCAACATAGCTACTACAACTAACCCGTTAGTAAACCCGATACAATCATGCAGTACAGTGTACAGCAAGTAGTTTAGCAGTTACACAGGCAGGCCCTGGTGGCAATACATTTATAAAACCAAAAGTTTACCTTGACTTGGAAGAGTTCCAGTTTTGGATAGCCTTAGCCAGCTATCTAACATAAACAGCATTCCTCTCTGCTTGAGCCGGGTGTTTGAGTAGGCTAAATTAACTAGCTGCATTAGCTAGCCAATTAAGTAAGTGAAAGTGTAAAAAAAAAAAACTAAATATAGCTAGCTCTCTCTCTTGCTCTGCTGCTTCTCCTTAATTTTTTTCATGTACTGGTTATAAATTGTTCAACTATTATTGTATTTCTGTCTCTTTGAGTCAATTACTCACCACACTTTATGCACTGCAGTGCTATCTAGCTGTAGGTTATGCTTTCAGTACAATATTCATTCTCTGATCCTTTGATTGGGTGGACAACATGTGAGTTCATGCCGCAAGAGCTCTGATATGTTGAATAATGTATTCAGGGGAGGACGGAAAATAGCTGTCCTCCGGCTCCACCTTGGTGCTACCCCAGAGAGTGCTGTTGAGGCTACTGAAAGCTATTGACCTTCATTGCAGAACAGTGTGTTGTAATCAGTAATTTGGTGACGTGAATATATTTAGTATAGTTTTATCTAAAAAGGATAATGTTTCACTATTTAATTTCTTCTGAAATTCACTGAGTAGGATGTTCCTCCACTTCCTCCTCTGAGGAGCCTCCACTGTTTCAAATTAGTGCCACATAAGTGTTCCCCTGAATCAACATCTACCCTAAGTGTGAATTACTACTACAGGGCTCCAGAATAACATTTTCCCCTGGTGTCACTGGTGCCACTAACTTTAACAGTGGGTGGCACCAGATAGTGACACCAGCCAGTGACAATCTTGCCACAACACAGCCGATTGGCTTGAACGCATTAAGAAGGAAAGAATCTCCACAAATGAACTTTTAACAAGGCAAACCTGTTAATTGAAATGCATTCCAGGTGACTACCGCATGCGCAAAGCTGTCATCAAGGCGAAGGGTGGCTACTTTGAAGAATCTAAAATATATTTTGATTTGTTTAACACTTTTTTGGTTACTACATGATTCCATATGTGTTATTTCATAGTTTTGATGTCTTCACTATTATTCTACAATGTAGAAAATAATAAAAAATAAAGAAAAACCCTTGAATGATGTCAGACTTCTGCCGAAGTCGGTCCTTCTCCTTGTTCGGGCGGTGTTCGGTGGTCGGGCGGTGTTCGGTGGTCGACATCACCGGTCTTCCAGCCATCTCCGCTCCACCTTTCATTTTACATTTGTTTTGTCTTGTTTTCCCGCACACCTGGTTCACATTCCCTCATCAGACTAAATGTATATTACCTTCTGTTTCCCCATATATGTGTGTGGAATTGTTCTTTGTGTAGGGTGTTACGCTACAGGCTAGCTTGCACTAGGTTTGTTTCAAACCTAGGTTTGTTTGTTTTGTTTAATCCGGTTCATGTTACCGTGGTTGTGCTTTGTGCTGCCTCGCCTGTGCCTTTGGGCCAGGGTGTATATTAAAGTTCTCCTGTTATCACCCATCTCTGCTCTCCTGCGCCTGACTTCCCGGCAACCAGTCACTCACCCACTAACTAATATAATAGGCTAATTAATTTGGGGTTCAACACCTGAAGAAGTGGAAACTCAAAACACATCAACTAGATCGCTAACTATAAATATAATATCCACTATAATACCCAGTAGCCATGTATTCATCCAACAGTAAATGCAATGTTCAATTTTTTTGGCAGTTGTAGGCTACTACCCATGAGACATATAGGCCCTCGCAATGGCTGGTGCGCATCGCTCCATATCTCAAAGCTATCTTGGTTGTAAAATAGTTGCTATTGAGCTGAATATGAAATAAAAATCCAATAAAATATTGAGAGTTGAGAAATAAAATTATACCAAGAGAAAGCTGAGGCCCTCCTCACTTTGACAGGGACAAGGGGACAAAGCTTGTAAAACTGTGTTTTTCCTGCAATTGCATTTTGAAATGTTATACAATCAGAACACATTTTTCTCTAGAGCACATGGGGGAAGAGGAGAGTGGCTCAATCATCACAGCAGCAGGCCCCAGCAAAACAGGTACAGGGGCAGGACAGACACTTTCCTTACATGAATCATGAAGAAAACTTTACTGTTTGACCAAGCCATTATCCACCCCAAAAATAGGACTTTTTGAGTGAGGTGACATAGTAGAATTTGCTCTTTCTACGTTTACAGTATAGGCACCCTTTTCATTTTTTACGATCCGTGATCTTGGCTGTCTAACTGATGAGTTGGAGTAGGTCTCTATGCTAATGCCACGTTTGACTTTGAACGTGATTTTGAGTTACCTCAGAAAACTGGGCCAGCCCAAAATGTAATTATTACATTTTTTTTGTCCATTTTTACCAGCCCACCCAACTAAGGTCCAGCCCATCTGACATCCAGATTTGCCAGATGGCCTAATTCCGCCCCTTGTTTTACTGAGCTGGACCTCACAGTGTTGCTGTGAATTGGAATAGAAATTATTAGACATAAATAGCCTTTTCTATTATGATGTAGACATAGGCATTTTGGAGAGAGGCAGAGGATAGGGTCAGTAAGAAGCAACCATCTATGTCACGTTCTGACCTTTATTTCCTTTGTTTTGTCTTCATTTAGTATGGTCAGGGCATGAGTTGGGGTGGGCAGTCTATGTGTGTTTTTCTATGTTGGGGTTTTGAGTTAAGCCCAGTATGGTTCTCAATCAGAGGCAGGTGTCGTTAGTTGTCTCTGATTGAGAATCATACTTAGGTAGCCTGGGTTTCACTTTTGTGTTGTGGGTGTTTGTTTTCCGTGTGAGTGTTTGGTCCACATGGTACTGTTTCGGTTTTCGTTCGTTCACTTTATTGTTTTGTATTTCAGTGTTCAGTTCGTTTCATTAAATATTACATCATGAACACTTACCACGCTGCGCTTTGGTCCTCTGATCCTTCTCGCTACTCCTCCTCAGAAGAGGAGGAGGAATGCCGTTACAATCTAACACCAAATATACAGTCAGAGCATGGCTGGTCTCCTACAATGGGGGCCAAACATACAGTCAGAGCAGGCTGTATGATGGGATTTTAAAGGAACGATGGATAGTTATATTTTAGATTAGTGGCAATTTATTCTTTATTATTTAGAATTGTAAAATTTGGTTGGAAAAGTAAATATTCCCAAATCAGGCTAGAGTTCATGGGGAGCCTTCCCCTTCCAAACTTGTAGGCTTCTTACTTCCTGGTCAAGCCCAAGGCATACCTCCCATCCATTCAGTTGTTTGTGGCTGACCTTGAGATGTTCACTGTCCACTGTCCTGTGGTGCTGAACTGCGGAATTCCGGTACAGCCATTGTCATCACAGTGGTGCTGAATTGCCGTGGAACGTGACTACTACAGTGTCAGTGGACAGCGACCGTCTCAAAAGCAGACAGGAAATAACCAAAGAAACAAATGGTTTTGTTACTTTTGAATGTATTTTTAAGTGACCACCGTTGATATTAGACTAGGGGAGAGACAGAGATAGTGGTCTTGTAGGGGCATTCAAAACCTTTCTTTCTCCTCAGTGGACAGAGGCAGCACTGAAGAATTATGGGGGATTACCGATACTGTATTGTATGTCTTGTCCATCAACCCCACCCAGGCCATGAATCTCTAAAATGACCCACCACTCCACAATCTGTTTTGTTGATGTTTGGAGTGTAAACAAATCATTAATGGCAAAAGAGAGCGAGGGATGGAGAGAAAGAAAGAGATTATTTCTATTCTCATCTATTTTATAAATTCCTATATGTTCAGTTTGGAAAGACAGATGATGAGAGGTGGTTGTCTGTAGCTCAGTTGGTAAAGCATGACGCTTGCATCTCCAGGATAGTGGGTATGGATGGTGTAGAGGTGCCTGCCATCCAGGACCTCTACACCGTGCGGTGTCAGAGGAAGGCCCGTAAAATTGTCAAAGACCCCAGCCACCCCAGTCATGGACTGTTCTCTCTACTACTGCATGGCAAGCGGTACCGGTGTGCCAAGTCTAGGACAAAAAGGCTCCTCAACAGTTTTCACCCCCAAGCCATAAGACTCCTGAACAGGTAATCAAATGGCTACCCAGACTATTTGCATTGTGTGCACCCCCCCAACCCCTCATCTACACTGCTGCTACTCTCTGTTTATCATATATGCATAATCACTTTAACTATACATTCATGTACATACTACCTCAATTGGGCCGACCAACCAGTGCTCCCTCACATTGGCTAACCGGACTATCTGAATTGTGTCCCGCCACCCACCACCCGCCAACCCCTCTTTTACGCTACTGCTACTCTCTGTTCATCATATACAGTGCCTTGCGAAAGTATTCGGCCCCCTTGAACTTTGCGACCTTTTGCCACATTTCAGGCTTCAAACATAAAGATGTAAAACTGCATTTTTTTGTGAAGAATCAACAACAAGTGATTCTAAAATGACCCCCTCTTCAAAGGGGGTGACACTCTAGACCCAAACTGCTACAGACCTATATCTATCCTACCCTGTCTTTCTAAGGTCTTCGAAAGCCAAGTTAACAAACAGATTACTGACCATTTCGAATCCCACCATACCTTCTCCGCTAAGCAATCTGGTTTCAGAGCTGGTCATGGGTGCACCTCAGCCACACTCAAGGTTCTAAACGACATCATAACCGCCATCGATAAGAGACATTACTGTGCAGCTGTATTCATCAACCTGGCCAAGGCTTTCGACTCTGTCAATCCCAACATTCTTATTGGCAGACTCAACAGCCTTGGTTTCTCAAATGATTGCCTCGCCTGGTTTACCAACTACTTCTCTGATAGAGTTCAGTGTGTCAAATCGGAGGGCCTGTTGTCTGGACCTCTGACAGTCTCTATGGGTGTACCACAGGGTTCAATTCTCGGGCCGACTCACTTTTCTGTATACATCAATGATGTTGCTCTTGCTGCTGGTGATTCTCTGATCCACCTCTATGCAGACGACACCATTCTGTATACTTCTGGCTTCTACTGATCCTCGACTTCGGTGATGTCATCTATAAAATAGCCTCCAATACTCAACAAACTGGATGCAGTCTATCACAGTGCCATCCGTTTTGTCACCAAAGCCCCATACACTACCCACCATTGCGACCCGTACGCGCTCGTTGGTTGGCCCTCGCTTCATACTCGTCGCCAAACCCACTGGCTACAAGTTATCTTCAAGTCTCTGCTAGGTAAAGCCCCACCTTATCTCAGCTCACTGGTCACCATAGCAGCACCCACTCGTACACGCGCTCCAGCAGGTATATCTCACTGGTCACCCCCAAAGCCAATTCCTCCTTTGGTCATCTTTCCTTCAAGTTCTCTGCTGCCCATGACTGGAACGAATTGCAAAAATCTCTGAAGGTGGAGACTCACATCTCCCTCACTAGCTTAAAGCACCAGCTGTCAGAGCAGTTTACAGATCACTGCACCTGTACTTAGCCTATCTGTAAACAGCCCATCTATCTACCTACCTCATCCCCATACTGGTATTTATTTATTTATTTATTTAGCTCCTTTGCACCCCAGTATCTATACCTGCACATTCATCTTCTGCCGATCTACCATTCCAGTGTTTAATTGGTATATTGTAATTACTTCGCCACCATGGCCTATTTATTTCCTTAACTTACCTCATTTGCACTCACTGTATATAGACTTTTTGTTTTCTTTTGTTCTACTGTATTATTGACTGTATGTTTTGTTTATTCCATGTGTAACTCTGTGTTGTTGTATGTGTCGAATTGCTACGCTTTATCTTGGCCAGGTCGCAGTTGCAAATGAGAACTTGTTCTCAACTAGCCTAACAGGTTAAATAAAGGTGAAATAAAAAATTTACTTGGTATTTCACAATTCCTGACATTATATCCTAGTAAAACTTCCCTGCCTTAGGTCAGTTAGGATCACCACTTTATTTTAAGAATGTGAAATGTCAGAATAATAGTAGAGAGAATGATTTATTTCAGCTTTTATTTCTTTCATCACATTCCCAGTGGGTCAGAAGTTTACACTCAATTAGTATTTGGCAGCATTGCCTTTAAATTGTTTAACTTGGGTCAAATGTTTAGGGTAGCCTTCCACAAATCAAATCAAATCACATTTATTTGTCACATACACATGGTTAGCAGATGTTAATGCGAGTGTAGCGAAATGCTTGTACTTCTAGTTCCAACAATGCAGTAATAACCAACGAGTAATCTAACCGAACAATTCCAAAACTACTACCTTATACACACAAGTGTAAAGGGATAAAGAATATGTACATAAAGATATATGAATGAGTGATGGTACAGAACGGCATAGGCAAGATGCAGTAGATGGTATCGAGTACAGTATATACATATGAGATGAGTAATGTAGGGTATGTAAACAAAGTGGCATAGTTTAAAGTGGCTAGTGATACATGTATTACATAAAGATGCAGTAGATGATATAGAGTGCAGTATGTACATATGAGATGAGTAATGTAGGGTATGTAAACATTATATTAAGTAGCATTGTTTAAAGTGGCTAGTGATATATTTTACATCAATTCCCATTATTAAAGTGGCTGGAGTTGAGACAGTTTTTCAGTCTCTCGGTCCCTGCTTTGATGCACCTGTACTGACCTCACCTTCTGGATGATAGCGGGGTGAACAGGCAGTGGCTCGGGTGGTTGTTGTCCTTGATGATCTTTTAGGCCTTCCTGTGACATCGGGTGGTGTAGGTGTCCTGGGGGGCAGGTAATTTGCCCCCGGTGATGCGTTGTGCAGACCTCACTACCCTCTGGAGAGCCTTATGGTTGTGGGCGGAGCAGTTGATGTACCAGGCGGTGATACAGCCCGACAGGATGCTCTCGATTGTGCATCTGTAGAAGTTTGTGAGTGCTTTTGGTGACAAGCCAAATTTCTCCAGCCTCCTGAGGTTGAAGAGGCGCTGCTGCGCCTTCTTCACGACGCTGTCTGTGTGGGTGGACCAATTCAGTTTGTCCGTGTTGTGAACGCAAAGGAACTTAAAAAACTTACTACTCTCTCCACTACTGTCCCATCGATGTGGATAGGGGGGTGCTCCCTCTGCTGTTTCCTGAAGTCCACAAATATCTCCTTTGTTTTGTTGAAGTTGAGTGTGAGGTTATTTTCCTGACACCACACACCGAGGGCCCTCACCTCCTCCCTGTAGGCTGTCTCATCGTTGTTGGTAATCAAGCCTACCACTGTAGTGTCGTCCGCAAACTTGATGATTGAGTTGGAGGCGTGCATGGCCACGCAGTTGTGGGAGAACAGGGAGTACAGGAGAGGGCTCAGAACGCACCCTTGTGGGGCCCCACCACCTGGGGGCGTCCCGTCAGGAAGTCCAGTACCCAGTTACACAGGGCGGGGTCGAGACCCAGGGTCTTGAGCTTGATGACGAGTTTGGAGGGTACTATGGTGTTAAATCCTGAGCTGTAGTCGATGAACAGCATTCTCACATAGGTATTCCTCCACAAGCTTCCCACAATAAGTTAGGTGAATGTTGGCCCATTCCTTCTGACAGAGCTGGTGTAACTGAGTCAGGTTTGTAGGCCTCCTTGCTCGCACATGCTTTTTCAGTTCTGCCCACAGATTTTCTATGGGATTGAGGTCAGGGCTTAGCGATGGCCACTCCAATATCTTGACTTTGTTGTCCTTAAGCCATTTTTGCCACAACTTTGGAAGTATACTTGGGGTCATTGTCCATTTGGAAGACCCATTTGCGGCCAAGCTTTAACTGATGTCTTGAGATGTTGCATCCACATAAGTTTCATCCCTCATGATGCCATCTATTTTGTGAAGTGCACCAGTCCCTCCTGCAGCAAAGCACCCCCACAACATGATGCTGCCACGCCCGTGCTTCACGGTTGGGATGGTATTCTTCGGCTTGCAAGCATCCCCCTTTTTCCTCCAAACATAACGATGGTCATTATGACCAAACAGTTCTATTTTTCTTTCATCAGACTAGAGGACATTTCTCTAAAAAGTATGATCTTTGTCACCATGTGCAGTTGCAAACCGTAGTCTGGCTTTTTTTATGGCGGTTCTGGAGCAGTGGCTTCTTCCTTGCTAGGCGGCCTTTCAGGTTATGTCGATATAGGACTCGTTTTACTGTGGATATAGATACTTTTGTACCTTTTTCCTCCAGCATCTTCACAAGGTCCTTTGCGGTTGTTCTGGGATTGATTTGCACTTATCGCACCGAAGTACGTTCATCTCTAGGAGACAGAACACATCTCTTTCCTGAGCGGTATGATGGCTGCGTGGTCCCATGGTGTTTATACTTGCGTACTATTGTTTGTACAGATGAACATGATACCTTCAGGCGTTTGGAAATTGCTCCCAAGTATGAACCAGACTTGTGGAGGTCTACAATTCTTTTTTGAGACTGATGAGTTTCAGAAGAAAGTTCTTTGTTTCTTCACAACAGTTTTCAGCTGTGCTAACATAATTACAAAAGGGTTTTCTAATGATCAATTAGCCTTTTAAAATGATCAACTTGGATTAGCTAACACAACGTGTTATTGGAACACAAGGGTGATGGTTGCTGATAATGGGCCTCTGTACGCCTACGTAGATATTCCATAAAAAATATGCTGTTTCCAGCTACAATAGTCATTTACAACATTAAAAATGTCTACACTGTATTTCTGATCAATTTTATGTTATTTTAATGGACAAAAAATTAGCTTTTCTTTCAAAAACAAGGACATTTCTAAGTGACTCCAAACTTTTGAACAGTAGTGTATATTTTTCTGCCAAGATGACCCACTACCCTTGCCACCACCGGTGAAAACAATCCTAGGGGAAACACTGGATTGAGTAACCTTACCTGACAGTTGAGGAATTGCGTTGGTTTAATGGGTCTGTGCGCTCTTCTGGAGCCAGGTTTGAATTCTGTCAGTCACATTGGCGCTGTAACTCGGAAAGATATCTGCAAGAAGGAGGTCAAAATGGGGTGAAGTGTAATATAGGTAGTTTGAAACCACACTGTGCCTGAGACCTGAAGACTTCAGTTGGCTCCCTCAGTGGGCTAATATGCTCAATTTGACTGTGAAACAAAGCATTATTAAAGAAACAAAGATTTACTATATTTATGTCCCCAATCCCCAAAGCAGACAAATAAGACTGGAATACTTCACATCTGAGTCTATTTAGCTACTATTTAGCATGCAGTGCCATTCATAAACATAAACATTTCATAAACATTTTTTGTATTTGTATTTGGTTAAACCAGAGAGGAAGAGGCAAAGCGAGAGGGTTAACTGTACCCAAAATCTGTCTTCTCCAGCAGGTGGCGTTTTTTAAAATTTATATTTTCTTGCCGAGCGAGGAGTTTTTGTATGGCGGTCAACAAACAAATACATGTCTTGTTTGCTACGTGTGGCTTATTTGATCGAATAAAAGTTTTGTAATACTAAGGTTGTTGTGAGAGTACTGATATAAGTAGGACACGTGAAATCCTGGCAACTTTGATTAAAAAAAAACACTTTATATCCGAGTTGTGCATGTTGTTCACAGTAGTATCTGACTAGAATGGTCCCGACTGCCTTCCATTTGTTAATACATTTATTTACATTGTTAGAGCGGCCCCTTGAGTATCTGGTCAATATAATGGATAATCTGTTATTAAACCCATTCCAGAACAGAAACTAGCAAAATTAAGCAGTTTCCCTTTAAGAGCCATGTAAACAAAGAGCGGGTTTGCTTTATATGAGAGGTATTTTATTTTACGTACTTTTTATTATGTGAAGTTGAACGGGGTTCTAAAGGGATTTCCAGCGATTGCGCGAGCGTAAATGCTTTCTGAATGTGAAAATCTGCGCTCATTCACTTTGTCAGGGGGAGTGAGATAGTTCAATGGGAGTGAGAGAGGAGCATGAATGGAGCAAAATGGCGGATCATGTGCAGGTAACCACAGCTTTATGTTTTTGTAATATATCAATCCTCAATAAGCCTTTGAATGAGCTGTAATATATATTTCGATGCGTTATTTAATATATAGAGCGAATGCATCCATAAAGCGGTCATGGTACAGGTTATGTGCGATATGTGTAGCTAGGATGCGAGCTGCAGTGTTGACTTGTGGCCTGTCATCGTGTAGCTTTCGCCGTTTAAAGATGCGGACCGAAAACAAAACATTGGTGTTTATGAAACATGGCTAACTGCTAACTAGCTAGGACTGTTTCTACTGGGCGAATGTATTGATTGTAGCAGCTATCCACATTGTCATTATGTTTTATCTCATGCCTTTTATACGAAGTAAAGAACACCTTTAACATATAATTTCAATTTTGTCGGCCTATCTGTTAGCTAGGAGAGGATGGGGGAAAATGCAAGCCAGTTAGTTGACAGTAGCTAACTAGTTAGCACTAATTAATTGGTTAGCAACTCTCATACGTCATCCTTCGCGTCCTGAACGAAATCCGGTCAAATGTAATTATTGATTATGCTTTGCTTGCTTGATCAGACCTTTCAAATGCACCGCTATTTGTAATTTTTCACGCCAGGTTAGCTCTTGCTAGCTTACAGGTATAGCAACACGACATTCTCCCGCGCGACACTCTTAGTTTTTTTTTGTGTGAGCTGACATGTAAGTTAGCTTGGAACCTGGCTCGTGGACGGTGTTGTCGTTATTATACCCCACCGTGCATATTTTGCAACGAAAACAAGAATGTGCCACTCCGAAACGGACACACCTAGCAAGTTAACTAGATAACGTTATCTGGCATGGAGCATAACACATTTATAACTAGGTATCATTCTATCTGAAAATATAGCTACCATTAGCTAGCTATTCAGCTGACAATTAACTTTGCCAAACAACTAGCTTCGTCTTTCCAGCCAATGTGCTAAAGTAAGATAGCTTAGCTGGGATGCTGGCTGTCACGTGTGCACATTTTTGTACAACTGACTGACATTAGCTAGCTACTGTTAACTAGCTAGCACTTGCAAGCTAACTGTCATATCAAGCAGACGATAGATTAACAGTAACTATATCTGCCTCAAGCTTTCTGTAACTAACGTTACTGTTTGTGTTTATAGCAACTTGGCACTGAAAGTGTCGGCGTCTGCTGATGTGAGTAGGTAGCTGGCTAATTGTTATTTTGCTAAGTTGATTAAATGAAGCCTTCACCCCACCCAGGTGGCTAATTCTGTGCATTATATACATTATTTTAGAGATGCTTGGTGTCAGTATTTTTATTTTTTACGTTAGCTCAGCAGGCTGGTGATGAGAGAGCCAGTTAGATATTTAGTTTATTAATAATAACTACAGATGTACGCGCACTGAGGCAGCGCTTCCTGGTCAGGGTGCCTGACCGTGTGACGTAACTGTCTGTTAGTGCAAAGTCATCGTGGACAGTACGGGACACACACAACAGGCTCCAGACACACAAATTCTGTGCTGGTCTGCTCAGAACATTCGTTCTTGCCAATGTTCTCAGGAACCATCAGCATGACATGATGATCTAGCTAGCCCACCCAAATCCTTAGTCAGGTGTACTGCACAGCACCAAGATTGTTGTAGTAGTAATATTAGTAGGTGTGTGTGTGGGGCACACTGAGTCAGGCTCAGCAGCAGCAGTGTTGGGGTATTGAGCTCTTATCTATGTCTAGCAGTCCTCTTCTCCCTAGCCATGTGCCATCCAACACCCTCCCTAGACTAGTACATCCTGTACTATATCAGTAGCTAGCATCAGACTGGCTCCGGGATTCTGCTGACTTGTCCTTTAAACAATATGATGTTGGTCAGGCTAGCTGGGGTGTGCATGCATGAGTGGTTATGTAGTTCTTTACAACAATGGTGTTAGTAATGCTAGCTGAGGTGAATAGTCTGCTGCATTGTTACTGGTGGATTTAGTGTCCGTTAGCTGGATGGATTTAGTTTGTGAGTTAGTTAAACCTTATTATGTTAGTGTTGTGTATTGGGGTAAGTTAACTATCTGTGTGGTTTCCGGTCCCACCCACTCCCTAAAGCTGTAAAGGCTGCCTAGGGGAGGACGGCTCATAATAATGGCTGAATGGAGTCAATGGAATGGTATGAAACACGTGGTTTCCATACAGCCTCCACTGCCCTATAGCCACTACGTCGGTCTTTGTCTGGCAGGTGTTTAGCCCCTGTGTTTCTATCTAACAAGGGTCATGTTCAATAGGGTGCTACTGAATGTTTATTTTGGTAAACTTTCTTGTCTTTAAATTTTTTTTGCATGAGGCATGTCTATTTTACGAAATAGGCTATAGTCTTATTTCTGTCTGAACGCTCTAGAACGTTGTGCCATACTGATTGCTCACAGCCCAATACAACTGTCAACACCTGTATCTTGGCTGTTGATGAGGGATGTTTTTTGCTGCTCTACTCACTTAGGTCTCTCTCTCCTGTATGTGTGAGTAGAGCCTAGCCCAGCTAGAGATCCTGTGTAAGCAGCTGTACGAGACAACAGAGACTGGGGTGAGGTTGCAAGCAGAGAAAGCTCTGGTGGAGTTCACTAACAGCCCCGACTGTCTCAGCAAGTGTCAGCTACTACTGGAGAGAGGCAGCGTGAGTAGTACACACACACACTGACATTATATCAATAAGCTGTTGATATTTACCATATTACCTGATAAAAAAGGGGTGGCAGGAAGCCTAGCAGTTGAAGGCTTTGGGCCATTAACCGAAAGGTCGCTGGTTCGAATCCCTGAGCCGACTAGGTGAAAAATCGTTTGATGTGCCCTAGAGCAAGGCACTTAACCCTAACTGGTCCTGTAAGTAGCTCTGGATAAGAGCGTCTGCTAAATGATTAAAATGTAAAAATGACTGACAATGTTTACTGTATGACTTGCTTTTTTTAGCTCAGCTGATGTGTTGTCTATCTCTGTCTATGCTTGTATTCCCATCTTCCTCTCTTGCTCTCTCTCTCCCTCTCTCCAGTCTTCCTACTCTCAACTTCTTGCAGCTACCTGTCTGTCTAAACTGGTTTCGCGCACCAACAACCCTCTTCCCTTGGAGCAGCGCATCGATATCCGTAAGACTCACTCACACACATCCCACCAGTCTATATTCATGCTGTACAAGTTAGTCCATAAGGCTCATGTGTGTGTGTGTGTGTGTGTGTGCGTGCGTGCGTGCGTGCGTGCATGCAGGGAACTATGTACTGAACTATCTGGCGACGCGGCCGAAGTTGGCAGAGTTTGTTACCCAGGCTCTGATCCAGCTGTACTCCAGGTAAACCTCTCTCCGCTCCTCTCTCCTCCTCTCTTCATCCCTCTCTCCTCCATGTGAGTGATTCTCTCTCTTGTTTTTGTCTCCTCCAGGATCATCAAGCTATGTGTTTTTGTGTGTGTGTGTTTCAGGATTACCAAGCTTGGCTGGTTCGACTGTCAGAAAGACGACTATGTCTTCAGAAACGTCATCGCAGACGTCACACGCTTCCTACAGGTACAAACGTGTGTGTGTGTAGCCAATATAATTTGTTTTCTTGAAGTAGGTAGTGGACTGATCAAATCTACCTTTCTTTGTCTGTCTGTCAGCAGGACAGTGTAGAACATTGCATCATAGGAGTCACCATCCTATCCCAACTGACCAATGAGATCAACCAGGTACTCTACCTCTCCTCCCTCTTTCCTCTCCTCCACATCTCCCTCCTCTCCTCTTATTCCCCTTCTCCCCTCTAATCTGAAGTGGTGGTTGTGTTGTTGTGTGTGTTAAATATGTGTTTGATGTTGTGTGTACAGGCAGATACCAGCCATCCTCTGACCAAACACAGGAAGATTGCGTCATCGTTCAGAGACTCGTCCCTCTTTGACATATTCACCCTGTCTTGCAATCTCCTCAAACAGGTGTGTGTGTGTGAGAGGGATTGTATTAATGTGTTGACATACCTATTGACATCCATTTCCAGTCGTTCTTGTGAACTTAATGTGTGTGTGTCTAGGCGTCGGGTAAGAACCTCAACCTGAATGATGAGAGTCAGCATGGTCTACTGATGCAGCTACTGAAGCTCAGTCACAACTGTCTGAACTATGATTTCATCGGAACGTCTACAGATGAGTCCTCTGATGACCTCTGCACTGTTCAGATCCCCACTTCCTGGAGATCAGGTAACACATTCTGTCAATTCTGTAAAATATCAGTACTGCGTCACCTATTATTACTGGTGTTGCGGGTAATGCGTTACGTAATCAGATTCCTTTTATGAGTAGCGGAGTAAAGTAACATGTTACTTTTTCAAATCGCAAGTGTTGTTTTCAGAGTCATATCTCTACCGGCTGCGTGTTTTCCATGATCTGATCTCGACTTGTTTCCTCATTTAATTCTCGAGCGACCGGAGAAAGGCTGAAGAAATGTAGTAAAGTATTGAGGGAGCACATCTGATCTTTGCCATTTATTGTTTCTGAGATAGCAAAGCCTATAGAAGGTTTTCCCATCTAGTGGTGAGTGTGCCCTCTATACATCTCTGTCAGTGTACGTGCGGTCTATAACCAGAACTGGTGGCTCAAGAGAAAGATTTTGAATAAAAAGATAGGAAATCTGTACAGATGTTTGGCTTACAGTACATATGGCTAATTATCAGCTCGTATGATAGTGCAGCACTTGTAGACTAGCACAGGAAAGCATCGCCACAGATGAAAGGAGACTCGAGTGATCAAACCTGAGTTAATAAGTAGCCTGTCTTTGGTTCGCTTTGCTCCCTCCAATATTCAAACAACTGGTGAGAGTTTTTAATGAAAGTAACTCAAAGTAGTCGAACACATTACTTTCCAAACAAAGTAATATTGTAAAGTAACTAGAAATGTGTATTTCTTTTTCAAGTAACTAATCCCAACACTACCTATTACTGTGTACTAACCTAATCTGTCTCTCTTTCTCTCAGCGTTTTTGGATTCATCCACTCTCCAGCTCTTTTTTGATTTGTATCATTCCATCCCTCCCTCCCTCTCCCCGTTGGTGAGTAAAGCAGAGTGTGTGAGTGTGGCTTGTATGTTCACTTCAGTACAGGATGGGTGTAGTGTTTAATGCTCTGTGTGTGTGTGTGTAGGTGTTGTCGTGTCTAGTCCAGATAGCATCAGTGAGGAGATCTCTGTTCAACAACGCAGAGCGAGCCAAGTTCCTCTCTCACCTGGTGGATGGAGTCAAGAGGATACTAGAGAACCCACAGGTAACACACACACTATTACATGTTACAAGACTCTTAAATTCTGTTATTCCTTCAAATTTGGTCCCCCCTTTATTTTGGGTGAAATCATATTTTATATGGTAACACGTTTTATGCTACAAGTAACTAACAATGCTGTCTTTGTGTTCCAGAGCCTCTCAGACCCTAACAACTACCATGAGTTTTGTCGTCTCTTGGCGCGACTGAAAAGTAACTACCAGCTGGGAGAGCTGGTCAAAGTAGAAAACTACCCAGAAGTCATCAGGCTTATAGCCAACTTCACTGTCACCAGTCTACAGGTACTATGTGTGTCTGTCTGTGTGTGTAAGACCCTGAAGGCAGATTGGTGCGTGTCTTGGTAAACAGACATTTCATAAATAGGCCTTCTTAAATCTGCCCTTCTATACCTCTCAATAATCTTGTTAGATGTTAACGTTCTGCCAAAAACCTTGTTCTCCTTACTGAGATAACAATGACAATTTTCTGATAACTTTTATATTATGTGTGTTGCAGCACTGGGAGTTTGCCCCTAACTCTGTCCACTACCTGTTGAGCCTGTGGCAGCGCCTGGCAGCGTCTGTCCCTTATGTTAAAGCCACCGAGCCTCACCTGCTAGAGACATACACACCTGAAGTCACCAAGGCCTACATCACCTCACGCCTCGAGTCTGTCTGCATCATACTCAGGTAACACACACAGACACACACACTCTCACAGATCAATTATGAAACGTTGAAATCATTTTCACGTCTGTGAAGGGATGGGTTAGAGGACCCTCTAGATGACGCAGGGTTAGTCCAGCAGCAGTTAGACCAGCTCTCCACCATCGGTCGCTGTGAATACGAGAAGACCTGTGCCCTATTGGTCCAGCTCTTCGACCAATCAGCACAGACCTACCAGGAACTACTGCAGTCTACCAACTCTAGTACCATCGACATCACTGTCCAGGAGGGTACGTCTCTTTCCCTCTCAATCAATCAATGAAGTACGGCAAAATATAGCTTTTAACAACACATGTTTTTGTTACAAGGGAGGTTGTTATAGTTGGTTTATATAATGATATTTCTATATCTATAGGGAGGTTAACATGGTTGGTGTATATAATCGGGGCGGTCATTGGAGGAAGAGTGTCCTTCGCCTCTACAGATGAACAAGACGCCATGGACGGAGAACTAGTTTGTCGGTAAGTCCACACACAAGTAACCTCACCCTAACCAATACCACTACCTATTAGGCTAGTGGCCAATCCTCAAAAAGGGCTTTAGTTTTTGAGATACCCATACCCTAGGTATAACAAAGCACAATTATGTTTTTCCATATCTCTAATGTCTCCCATACAGGGCATTTGGAAAGTATTCAGACCACTTCACTTTTCCACGTTTTGTTACATTTTAGAATAAGGTTATAATGTATTACATTGATGAGATAATTCTACACACAATACCCCATAATGACAAAGTGAAAACAGTTTTTTAGAAATGTTTGCAAAAAATAAATTAAATTCATTGTTTATATACAGTTGAAGTCGGAAGTTTACATACACCATAGCCAAATACATTTAAACAGTTTTTCACAATTCCTGACATTTAATCCTAGTAATAATTCCCAGTCTTAGGTCAGTTAGGATCACCACTTCATTTTAAGAATGTGAAATGTCAGAGTAAAGTAGAGTGATTTTATTTAAGCTTTTATTTCTTTCATCACATTCCCAGTGGGTCAGAAGTTTAAATACACTCAATTCGTATTTGGTAGCATTGCCTTTAAATTGTTTAACTTGGGTAAAATGTTTCGGGTAGCCTTCCACAAGCTTACCACAATAAGTTGTATGAATGTTGGCCCATTCTTCCTGATAGAGCTGGTGTAACTGAGTCAGGTTTGTAGGCCTCCACCTGCGACCAAGCTTTAACTTCCTGACTGATTTCTTGAGATGTTGCATCCACATAATTTTCATCCCTCATGATGCCATCTATTTTGTGACGTGCACCAGTCCCTCCTGCAGCAAAGCACCCCCACAACATGATGCTGCCACCCCTGTGCTTCACGTTTGGGATGGTGTTCTTCGACTTGCAAGCCTCCCCCTTTTCCTCCAAACATAACGATGGTCATTATGACCAAACAGTTCTATTTTTCTTTCATCAGACTAGAGGACATTTCTCCAGAACAGTACAATCTTTGTTCCCATGTGCAGTTGCAAACCGTAGTCTGGCTTTTTTATGGCGGTTTTGGAGCAGTGGCTTCTTCCTTGCTGAGCGGCCTTTCAGGTTTCAGAAGAAAGTTATTTGTTTCTGGCCATTTTGAGCCTGTAATCGAACCCACAAATGCTGATTAGAGGTCGACCGATTATGATTTTTCTACGCCGATACCGATTATTGAATGACCGAAATAAGCCAATCTTTTTATTTTTTACATTTTATTTTTTACATTTTATTTATTTGTAGTAATGACATTTACAACAATACTGAATTGAACAATGAACACTTTAACTTAATATAATAAATAAATAATCTAACATGTTCAATTTGGTTTAAATAATGCTAAAACAGTGTTGGAGAAGAAAGTAAAAGTGCAAGATGTGCCATGTAAAAAAAAACATTTAAGATCCTTGCTCAGGACCTGAGAACATATGAAAGCTGGTGGTTCCTTTTAACACGAGTCTTCAATATTCCCAGTTAAGAAGTTTTAGGTTGTAGTTATAATTCTTTTAATAACTATTTCTCTCTATACAGTTTGTATTTCATATACCTTTGACTATTGGATGTTCTTATTGGCACTTTAGTATTGCCAGCCTAATCTCGGGAGTTGATAGGCTTGAAGTCATAAACAGCACTGTGAATCAAGCATTGTTAAGAGCTGCTGGCAAATGCAGTAAAGCACTGTTTGAATGAATGCTTACGAGCCTGCTGCTGCCTACCACTGCTCAGCCAGACTGCTCTATCAAATATCAAATCATAGACTTGATTATAATAAACACACATAAATACGAGCCTTTGGTCATTAATATGACGAAACGTTTATTTTTTCAGTGAAATACGGAACCGTTCCGTATTTTATAGAACGGGTGGCATCCCTAAGTCTAAATATTGCTGTTACATTGCACAACCTTCAATGTTATGTCATAATTATGTAAAATTCTGGCAAATGAATTGCGGTCTTTGTTAGGAAGAAATGGTCTTCAAACAGTTTGCAACGTGCCAGGCGGCCCAAACTGCTGCATAAACCCTGACTCTGCTTGCACTGAACGCAGGAGAAGGATTGGAATCCATGAGGAAACTGCGTAGCAGGCTGACCACCTGTTACGCGAGTGCAGTGTCAAAAGGACCTTGTGGCTGCAAGGAGCCATGGTAAGTTGCTAGCTAGCATTAAACTTATCTTCACATAATCACAAGTTAACCTAGTAATATCAACAACCATGTGTTGTGGTTGTTGATGTGTTGTGGTTGTTGATATTACTAGGTTAACTTGTGAAGATAAGTTTAATGCTAGCTAGCAACTTACCATGGCTCCTTGCAGCCACAAGGTCCTTTTGACACTGCACTCGCGTAACAGGTGGTCAGCCTGCTACGCAGTTTCCTCGTGGATTCCAATGTAATCGGCCATAATCGGCATCCAAAAAGGGCTGATTATACCGATTTTTGTTATGAAAACTTTAAATCTGCCCTAATTAATCGGCTGTGCCGATAAATCGGTCGACCTCTAGTACCCATGTTCAAAATCAATTACGTAGCCCGCCATTGCAACTGAAATGTCTCTCGTAACTCTGTCAACGTTCAAATACACAGTAGGCACAGTTTTTTTGCTCTTTAAGAAACACAGAATCCAGTGCTCTGATCAAAGTTCCCATTCCGTCATCCTGGGTCAAATCCTCTGTGGATATTTTCAGTGCTGTATCTCTAGCTCTTCCGTCGAGCAATAATACCACTGCAAGTGCTTGCTTTTTCTTGTCCAGATTGGTAACCCGTGTCCCGATTCCAAGTACATTTTTCCAACTCTCATACGACCTCTTCTCGTTGAAGCGAGGTGGCTAATAAATACAAATGTGCCATCTTCTGAAACCAATGTGATCTCCAAATGACACAACTAGGTTCCAGTTTAGCAGTTTACTTCACAATATCATCGCGGTATTACACTCTGGCCCGGTCCGACAGAGACTAAAACTTCTGCGCAGGTGCACTTCTAACAGAGGGAGAGGACTGTAATAACAGAAATATAGGGCTACTTAAAGCTACTTAACTCATGCATTGGTCTGAGAAACTGCAGTAATCACAAGATGCCTATAAGGACATAAGCCAAACAAGAGGCTCCTTAGGATGGTGTAACTTGCTTTATGTGATCATTTATGGTGGCTGGGAATTGAATGTGAGATGGTGGTCTTTGTGCATCAGCTCAGGAATCAACTTCAAAATTAAATGTGTGTGGAGCTGTGCTATGTCCCTCAACCAACGCTTCTTATTAAAAGTCTATGACCTAGCTACACTCTAAAGTCTAAGTAACCTGAGGTCACCCTCACAGGTTCTGTCACTCTCCATCTCCTGCTGGGCATGCCCCAGTACATAATCAATGCCAACCACACTTAATATTGGCCAAATTATCATCCGACCTGACTTCCAATGGAATATAAAGAAATGCGTAGGATGTGATCTGCAGGGCTTTTTACCATATTAAACATAAAGAACAGGCCACCCACAGGCCAGTTAATTGTTGGAAAGCTCTAAAGGTAAGTCTGTTTTTGACATCCCTTTTACAGACATTACAGGCAAAAGTGTTGTACACAATTCTGAAAAAATGCCTCATTTACAAAATTAGAATTTATAGGTGATTGTTATAATGGAAGCCATACTGGATTTTGTATGCCATATCAGATTTGAGGCAAAATCTAAAGATAATCTGTGATGGCCCCCTGACTTAAATGCAAGACTACCGGCTAAAGATACAAAATTCTTTAAGGATCGTTGGTGGCCCCCCCCTGTATGTACTGCAGACAATTGACGTGCTTCTACACCTGCATTGCTTGCTGTTTGGGGTTTTAGGCTGGGTTTCTGTACAGCACTTTGAGATATCAGCTGATGTACGAAGGGCTATATAAATAAATTTGATTTGATTTGACTATTTGTATTCAACATTTTAGCAACTTGCAATATTGAGTTATGTGGCCCAAGTTGACTGAGAACACATTCTCATTTACAGCATCGACCTGGGGAATAATTACACTCTGAATTAAGAGGGTGTGTTACAATATCTATCCATTTAACCAGTGTCACAGTAAAATATTTGGACAACTATCCATTTCATATATAGTAGACCCTAGAAATATGGAAAACATGGTTGTGTTTTGTTATACCTCGGGTAGGGGCATCACCACATTTTTGGGGCCTTGCCATGAGCCTAAGACATTGAGTGCACAAAACATTATGAACACTGTCCTAATATTGAGTTGCACCCTCAGAACAGCCTCAATTATTTTCTTGCCCATTCATCCTCTGAATGGCACACATACACAGTCCGTGTCTCAAGGTTTAAAAATCATTCTCTCTTTAAACTACACTGATTTGAAGTGTATTTAACAAGTGACATCAATAAAGGATCATAGCTTTCACCTGGTCAGTCTGTCATGGAAAGAGCAGGTGTTCCTAATGTTTTGTACACTCAGTGTACATGTCCTATTGTAAATGTACCTCAGGATACAGCAGCAGATGAGTCAATAGTGTGCCTCAGGATGCTTTAAAAAAAAAAAATTTTTTTTTAACTAGGCAAGTCGGTTAAGAACAAATTCTTATTTTACAATGACGGCCTAACCCGGGCAACGCTGGGCCAATTGTGCGCAGCCCTGTGGGACTCACAGCCGTTTGTGATACAGCCCGGGATCGAACCAGGGTCTGTAGTGACGCCTCGATCACTGAGGTGCAGTGCCTTAGACCTGATGCTGAGTCAGTCGTGTGTGTGTCTGTCAGAGTGCTCCAGTTGATGAACCTAACAGATTCGCGGCTGGCCCAGGCGGGTAACGAGCGGTTGGAGTTGGCCATGCTCAGTCGTGTGTGTGTGTGTGTGTCTGTCAGGGTGCTCCAGTTGATGAACCTAACAGATTCGCGGCTGGCCCAGGCGGGTAACGAGCGGTTGGAGTTGGCCATGCTCAGCTTCTTTGAACAGTTCAGGAAAATTTACATCGGAGACCAGGTGCAAAAGTCCTCCAAGGTAAATACTTTTACCACACACACACACTTATGTTTCAGACCTCAAACATGATTTAATGTTGATGAGTCCACATGTCATACTGTCTTGTTTAGATCTATCTCTCTCCGTTCCTCTCTAAGCGTGACTAACTGTCTCTCTTTCTCTCACTCTCTATTTCTCTCTTAGCAAGACTAACTCTGTTAATATCTTAATTCAAAGGGCTTTATTGGTATGGGAAACATATGTTTACATTGCCAAAGCAAGTGAAATAGATAATAAACAAAAGTTAAATAAACAATACAAAATGAACAGTAAACATTACACTCACAAAAGTTCCAAAGGAATAGAGACATTTCAAATGTCATTATGGCTATGTAGTGTTGTAATGATGTGCAAATAGTTAAAGTACAAAAGAGAAAATAAATTAACATAAATATAGGTTATATTTACCATGGTGTTTGATTTTTTCGAATTCTTTGTGGGTCTGTGTAATCTGAGGGAAATATGTGTCTCTAATATGGTCATACATTTGGCAGGAGGTTAGGAAGTGCAGCTCAGTTTCCACCTCATTTTGTGGGCAGTGTGCACAAAGCCTATCTTCTCTTGAGAGCCAGGTCTGCCTACGGCGGCCTTTCTCAATAGCAAGGCTATGCTCTCTTCCTTCCTCTCATGACTGACTCCATCTCTCTCCATTCCGTTCTCTGCCTGTAACTAGTGGGAGTTATGTTATATTTTAACTAGTAGCTCTTCTGTCTGTGGGTGTGTTAGTGCTGACACACAGCCTTGGACTGACTGACTGACTGAGTGTGCTTTCTTTGTGCTGGGCAGAGGCTGCAAAATGTGAACAGCCCAGATAAGTGGTGACAGTCGAGAGCAGCCCTCCCCCAACGTGTCGGTTTGGTCTTAAAGTTATCCTCCCCTATCCCTTCTTAGTGACATGGTCAGTTTTACTGTTAACATGGTGAATAATGTAGGCGGAATCATCGCTAACCAGAGAATTCTCCATGGAAGTGGGGTGGAGGCAGGGGAGTACTAGAATAATTAATATAAAGTGGGGTGGAGGCAGGGGAGAACAAGAATAATTCATGTGGGGTGAAGGCAGGGGAGTACTAGAATAATTAATATAAAGTGGGGTGGAGGCGGGAGGAGTTCTAGAATAGTTATTATGAGGAGGTTTGTAGGCGGGAGGAGTTCTAGAATAATTAATATAAAGTGGTGTGGAGGCGGGAGGAGTTCTAGAATAATTAATATAAAGTGGTGTGGAGGCGGGAGGAGTTCTAAAATAATTAATATAAAGTGGTGTGGAGGCGGGAGGAGTTCTAGAATAGTTATTATGAGGTTTGTAGGTGGGAGGAGTTCTAGAATAATTCATATGATGAAGGTTCTGGAATGTCTCATTTCAGGTTGTGTATGTGTGAGATGGACTGTATGAGTCTGAGGTGTCAGAATAAATAACACCCCAGACCTGCAGGAGATACACATCCCTCTATGACACCCTCTACCCTAACCCCCCGATACTAAGGCAAACCATCCTCAGCTCTGCTCAACTTAACACTATCACACAGACTCTCTTGATCTCACTCACTCTCTTCCTCACACACTACTTTACCTCAGAGCTCAGGTTTTGGCGGAATGTACAGCCACGTTCGGGAGATGAGAGCAGAGCTGATTGGTGTGTGTTTGTCTTTAACCCTGTGGAGATGACTAGTGCTACGCTGCTGGCAGCTGTTACTGTTTGTGATTATATCATAGTTGTCCTACTGTGTAGTTGCTCTCTCTCCAGGGGATCTTCTAATGGTTAAAGGCATGTATTTGTGTGTGTCACAGCTGTACCGGCGGCTGTCAGAGGTTCTGGGGCTGAATGATGAGACCATGGTACTCAGCATCTTCATTGGAAAAATGTGAGTTTCAACACTTCCTGTGTTAGTACTACTCCTGGTTCTATGAACTAACCACTGATTAATACCATTTGTGGTTGCAGCATCACCAACCTGAAGTACTGGGGCCAGTGTGAACCAATCACTTCCAAGACACTTCAGTTACTCAATGACCTCTCTATAGGATATCCTTTTGCGCGTGTGTGTGTGTGTGTGTGAGAAAGGGGGGGGGGGGGGTATTTGGTATTCTGTTATATTCCAGCTCCTGTGTTGTCTCTTTGACGGTGTGTGTGTGTGTACGTACAGCAGTGTGAGGAAGTTGGTGAAACTCAGCGCTGTTCAGTTCATGCTGAACAACCACACAGTAAGTACCCTGACCTTTGATCTCTCACCCTGACCACTAACACTAACCTCCTGAATCTCAATGTATGCTTTTTCATCCAGTTCTTTTCCCATAATGCCCTTATCCTTTCTCCAATGATGTCAGAGCGAGCACTTCTCCTTCCTGGGCGTGAACAACCAATCAAACCTCAGCGACATGAGGTGTCGCACCACGTTCTACACCGCACTGGGACGCCTGCTGATGGTCGACCTAGGTAGACACACACACACACACACACACACACACATCTACAGTCTACACGATTATCAGTAATGATCTTATTTGGATGATTACAAACTTTTCATTCTTTCACCTAGGGCTATGATGATACCAGTATCATATTTTTTCCATGGCAAAAATGAAAACACGAAGCATACCAAACTCGTTGGTCCTTTAAAAACCTGTTGTATGTAAAAATATTGTGTGCTATAGCTTGGAAAAATGTATCAATGTGACTCTGGATGACAAGATAATGATGTTTGTTTCCAACATTAGGGCTGTTTTCCTAAAGAAATGAAATCCACTTTGTGTGTTGTAACCCTTGCCATGATACTGGTATCGTCCCAGCCCTACTTTAACCTTGTTTTCATCTTGTGTGTGTAGGTGAGGATGAGGACCAGTTTGAACAATTCATGCTTCCCCTAACGGCGGCGTTTGAAGCAGTGGCTCAGATGTTCAGCACCAACACATTTAATGAGCAGGAGGCGAAGAGGACGTTGGTAGGACTGGTCAGAGACCTGAGAGGTATCGCCTTTGCCTTCAACGCCAAGACCAGCTTTATGATGCTCTTCGACTGGATGTATCCTTTACTGACCCCTGATCTCTGACCCCTGACCTTTACGGACCAGGGGCCTGCTCAGGAGATTGAAAGGTTAAAGAACGTTCAGATAGAAATTGTTGTGTAGAAGAGATATGACTGTGTCATAGAATAGGAAATCACTGTAGAGTTTTGAATTGCAAGTAGTGTTGTCCTTCACTTGAAGTCTCATTGGCGCACAGTGTTGTTCTTAACCCCTCCCCCAGCTACCCAGCCTACATGCCCATCCTGCAGAGAGCTATAGAGCTCTGGTACCACGTACCAGCATGCACCACTCCTGTCCTAAAGCTCATGGCCGAGCTAGTCCACAACAGGTACATAAACATGCATACAGTCAGAACCCTGACATTTCTCCCTCGACCTCTAACCCCTGACTTCTAACCCTTTGTAGGGATTAACACCAATTTCCTGAACCAAGTGCCTTCCTGATTACCAAGATACTTAAAAAAAAAATGTATCTCGAACAATAATATAACATTTCTATGCCGCACTAATGCAAAAACAGCAAATATGCAACGCTAGAAAGCTGCATTATTTAGGCTAGTCCCCAATAGAAAACGTCTACATGGCTTCTATTATTTACACTGCTACACACGACTTCTCCACGCAGTCATTTACGGCCCAGGTTTCTCCTCTACAGTTTGTTCATTCAAATTACTTCCCAAACTTCAGCTGTGTTGCCCAACAGAGGATCCAAAATATAAACTACGGCTGCTCACTGCTAACAAAACACCTAATACATTGTGTCTGCAAAATTGCTCAAGGAAATTGACATTCGCAATATTGTTCCAAGTTGTTACACTAACAAAAGCAAGGGCACTGGCTTGACTAGAAGGTCAGATTCACATGGAATTGATCGGCAGCTGTCCATGGTACGGATTCTACACCGTTTGCTTGTCTGTCACAGGGAAAATATCCAATGCTGCGCTAAACAAACAGTCACCACATAAGTGAGTTTTCATAGTAAAAACAGCCAAAATCTTTCCAAATTCCCCTGATAGCCAGACAGCTGCTCTGCAAGGGGAGAGGAGAGAGCCAACAAGCTGGGTGTCATCTTTCAGTCAACGGTAAAACGACCCTGTCATTTTCACTAGCTATAATAACCTAATTTTACTAGTTAAGCAAACAATTTTTCTTAGGCCTACGTTAACTATAGGTTACATAAACAAAATAGTGTGACGACTTTGAGAGAACTTTGAGTTGATTCCATTACAACAAGAAACCGTTAGATCCCTGCAAGTGTTTCTCAATTTATAGTGATAGAATTATAGCCGTTCCACACTTGCTGGTATTAAATGCTTTTAGATAGCATTTCTGGTTGGACGGATCTCGGGATACCTGGGAAAGGCTTGCAATTTTATCAGGATGGAAAATTGGTAAATTTGAGGAAAATATGAATCCTTAACTCTGTGTCTGTGTTTCCAGGTCACAGAGGTTACAATTTGACGTTTCATCACCCAACGGAATCCTGCTGTTCAGAGAAACCAGCAAGATGATCACCACCTATGGTACTACACTCAAGTGTCCTATTGCCACAGTTGCTGTGCACTCACTTTTTGCACACACTCACTTTTTTTCTATATTAATTTCCTTGGTTCTCCCTCTCCAGGTAACCGTATCCTGACCATTGGGGAGGTGCCTAAGGACCAGATGTACAGTGTGAAGCTGAAGGGTGTCAGTGTGTGTTTCTCCATGCTCAAGGCTGTGCTCTCTGGAAACTATGTCAACTTCGGGGTGTTCCGTCTCTATGGAGATGACGCACTGGACAACGCGCTACAGACCTTCATCAAATTGCTGCTGTCCATACCACACAGCGACCTGCTGGTACACACACTCCTCTCCATCCCTCACAGCGAAGTACTTCCCTGAACATTCTAAATATATCTGACAGTTTCAGCACACTTAATCTCCTTCTTTCTCCCTCCCCCTTCTATTTCTCCCTCCTCACTCCAGGACTATCCCAAGTTGAGCCAGTCGTTCTACAGTCTGTTGGAGGTGTTGACTCAGGATCACATGAACTTCATTGCTTCTCTAGAGCCGCATGTCGTCATGTACATACTGTCATCTATCTCCGAGGGACTCACTGCACTGGGTAATGTATATACATACACACACAGCACCGGGAAATGATACATACACACACTGCACCGGGAAATGATACATACACACACTGCACCGGGAAATGATACATACACAGTATACCACTCCACTGGGTAATGTATATACATTTGAAGTCGGGAGTTTATATACACTTAGGTTGGAGTCATTAAAACTCGTTTTTCAACCACTCCACAAATTTTTTGTTAACAAACTATAGTTTTGGCAAGTCGGTTAGGACATCTACTTTTTCCAACAATTGTTTATTAGCAATAGTTTATTTCACTTATAATTCACTGTATCACAATTCTAGTGGGTCAGAAGTTTACATACACTAAGTTGACTGTGCCTTTAAACAGCTTAGAAAATTCCAGAAATTTATCACATGGCTTTAGAAGCTTCTGATATGATAATTGACATAACTTGAGTCAATTGGAGTTGTACCTGTGGATGTATTTCAAGGCCTACCTTCAAACTCAGTGCCTCTTTGCTTGACATCATGGGAAAATCAAAAGAAATCAGCCAAGACCTGGTTCATCCTTGGGAGCAATTTCCAAATGCCTGAAGGTACCACGTTCAGCTGTACAAACAATAGTACGCAAGTATAAACACCATGGGACCACGCAGCTGTCATACCGCTCAGGAAGGAGATGCATTCTGTCTCCTAGAGATGAACGTACTTTGGTGCGAAAAGTGCAAATCAATCCCAGAACAACAGCAAAGGACCTTGTGAAGATGCTGGAGGAAAAAGGTACAAAAGTATCTACATCCTCAGTAAAACGAGTCCTATATCAGCATAACCTGAAAGGCCGTTCAGCAAGGAGAAGCCACTGCTCCAAAACCTCCATTAAAAAAGCCAGACGACGGTTTGCAATTGCACATGGGGACAAAGATTATACTTTTTGGAGAAATGTCCTCTGGTCTGATGAAAGGAAAATATAACTGTTTGGTTATAATGACCATCGTTATGTTTGGAGGAAAAAGGGGGAAGCTTGCAAGCCGAAAACACCATCCCTACCGTGAAGCATGGGGGTGGCAGCATCATGTTGTGGGGGTGGCAGCATCATGTTGTGGGGGTGCTTTGCTGTAGGAGGGACTGGTGCACTTTACAAAATAGATGGCATCATGAGGGATGAAAATGATGTGGATGCAACATCTCAAGACATCAGTCAGGAAGTTAAAGCTTGGTCGCAAATGGGTTTTCCAAATGGACAATGACCCCAAGTATACAAAATGGCTTAAGGACAACAAAGTCCAGGTATAGGAGTGGCCATCACAAAGCCCTGACCTCAATCCCATAGAAAATGTGTGGGCAGAACTGAAAAAGCGTGTGCGAGCAAGGAGGCCTACAAACCTGACTCAGTTACACCAGCTCTGTCAGGAGGAATGGGCCAACATTCACCTAACTTATTGTGGGAAGCTTGTGGAAGGCTACCCAGAACGTTTGACTCAAGTTAAACAATTTAAAGGCAATGCTACCAAATACTAATTGAGTGTATGTAAACTTCTGACCCACTGGGAATGTGATGAAAGAAATAAAAGCTGAAATAAATCACTCTCTCTACTATTATTCTGACATTTCACTTTCTTAAAATAAAGTAGTCATCCTAAGACAGGGAATTTTTACTAGGATATAATGTCAGGAATTGTGAAATACCAAGTTTAAATGTATTTGGCTGAGGTGTATGTAAACTTCCAACTTCAGCTGTACATACACACACTGCACTGGGAAATGGTACATATACAGTATACCACTGCACCGGGTGATATATACAGTGACTTCAGAAAATGTTCACACCCCTTGACTTTTGTTGTGTTACAAAGTGAGATTAAAATGTATTTAATTGTCATTTTTCATCAACGATCTACACACAACATTCATGTTAGAATTTTTCTTCAACTTTGACATCTATAAAAAATGTATTAAAAGTAAAATGCTGATATATCTTGATTAGATTCAACCCCTTGAGTTCATACATGTTAGAATCACATTTGGCAGTGATTACAACTGTGAGTCTTTCTGGGTAAGTCTCTTAAGAGCTTTACACACCTGGATTGTACAGTATTATCACATTTTTATTATTTTAAAGTTCTTCCATCTCTTTTTAGTTTGTTGATCATTACCAGACAACCATTTTCAGGCCTTGCCATTAGATTTCAAGCTGATTTAAGTCAAAGCTGTTACTAGGCCATTCGGGAACATTTAATATCATCTTGGTAAGCAACTCCAGTGTAGATTTGGCTTTGTGTTTTAGGTTATTGTCCTGCTGAGGTTGAATTTGTTTGAAATTTACTGCTCGACTGAGAAACCTTATAGATAATTGTATGTGTTGGGTATAATCAGCTGTCCTCCAAGGCAAAGGGTGGCTACTTTGAAGAATCTGAAATATAAATATATTTAGATTTAACACTTTGGTTACTACATGATTCTTTCTATGTGTTATTTCATAGTTTTGATGTCTTCTATTATTCTACAATGTAGAAAATAGTACTAATAAAGAAAACCCCTGGAATCAGTAGGTGTGTCCAGACTTTTGACTGGTACTGTATATAACATTCTATTGGTTTCAAGAATTTGGTATACTTTTAATTAGAACAATTTTAGGTTTTGAATCCGGCGTCGTTTTGCGTATCAGTTCATAAACCATGTGCCATGTAATCGGTGTGCCATCAAAATCTCTTAACTATTTTTCAATCTATATGGCACAGCTGTCAATTTCTTTGTCCTTAAATGAAACTGGTATACTTAAAAAAAAAAAAGTGTTATTCATCACCATTTTCTTTAACCAATGTTGGTCTTTAATGCAGGGCCGACAGACAAGTTCCTTACTTTTACCCCCTTCCACTTGCCTCTTCCATTTTTGCAGTAATGCTGCAAATTTGGGTAGAGCAGACATTTCCATATATTTTTGTTAGCTGCATGTTTGACAAGTCCACTAGTCCTATTTATGATATAATTTACAAAGATTTATACTTTTTTGTCAATTAGTATATTTATGTTTAACCACTTTGTTGTATTATTTGTTCTGTCTTTTCTGGTGGATTAAACTGAAATTGCAACCAACTTTCTATGGCTTGTTTTAAAAATAGCGATGTTTTGGAGATTTAATTTTCCAATAACTTGAGTGAGAGGTTGTAATCTGAATAAAGGGGAAAAGGCCGTTCTTGAACATGACGTGAGACATTCTTACTAATCTGCTAGAGAACCAGTTGGAATTTAACTTTTGTATGACTGACACCCTTTATTGAGAGGTTTGATGCTTTAATATTTAGTCATTTTTGCCCTCCAAATTCATATTCATTATATAAATAAGCCTGTTTAATGTTGTGTGGCTTGCCATTCCAAATACAATGGAATATGTTTTGCTCATATAATTTAAAAAACAGGTCGCTAGGTGTAGGCAAAACCATACGCAAATAGGTAATATGTGATATGACTAAAGAGTTCATCAGCGTGAGTACAAATAGACAGGTATTTATTTTCCTTTCCATGGCAGCAAGATCTTAACTATTTTTGCTAACTTTCTATTAAAATGTAGTATGTACACATCACCATCAGACCATTTTATTGGTAAACTACACAGTAATGTAAAAGTTGTATTTTTTTGTGACCCAATACATAATATAGTAAGTACACTTATCAAACTTTGGTTGTAATCCAGAGAGGTTAGAAAAGTATCTTGATCCTCTATTAGGCTGTGGAGTGATCCAAATTGTGGATTTAAAAGAGAACGTGAATCATCGGTGTACAATGATACCTTTTTGTTTTTAAACACTGGATTTCTAATCCCTTGATATTATTGTTGGATCTGATTTTAACAGCTAACATTTCGATGGCCATAATAATAAATAGATATGCCAATAGTGGACAACGTTGTTTTACTTCTCTTGACAGATTAATAATTTCTGAGAAGTAGCCATTATTTACTATTTTACACCTAGGGTTACTATACATAACTAACCCATTTTTATGAGATTCTCCAAAATTGAAATATTCTGGGCAATTATATATAAACTCCAGTCGTACTTTCTCAAAAGCCTTTTCAAAGTCCGCTATGAAAACCAGGCTTGGTTTCCCTGATATTTCATAGTATTCTATTATTTCCAGTAGTTGTCTTATATTATCTCCAATGTATCGTCCATGTAAAAAACCGTTCTGATTGGGTAATGTATGTGCCAATTATTTGATGGTCCGACTGCATTCTGTCCCCTATCAACACATTATAATTTTTTTTTTACTTGATGACCTGGGTGGGGGCACCCCACCGGAATCCCCAACGACTAGGTACAAGGTCATCAAGGTACTCATTAGCAGCTTTGAGAAATTCTTTGTATATAATGCTCACCCATCAGGGGGCTCTGGCTTTGAAGGACCAATCCTGCCAGGCAGGTTCAGAATCTTGAGGGGGCGGTGCTGCTCTAGAAGGTCTCTGACTGCATTTATCTTTCTGTTTTGGCTGCGTATAGGCTACTTACAATAGGCCCATAAAACAGATAAGGACTTCTCCTTAGTGTATGGGTCTCTCAGGTGGCTGTATAGGGTTGTGGACTGTTCCATCATGATAGGACAATAAATAAACAGACTATATTTAGAATTTATTTTAAAATGACTAACGTGTGTTGTAGATACTATGGTGTGTACTGGGTGTTGTTCCAGTCTGGACCATATCGCCACCTACCTGTTCAAACAGGTAACCTCTCCCTCTGTTCATCTGTAATCTATTCATATCATCTTATACATGTATGTACATATATTGATGCTAATTAATTGTTTCTGTTTAGCTGTCTCGTTCCACTAAGAAACGACCTGTTGCTATGGCAACAGACGAACGCTTCCTACACATCATGCAGCAACACCCAGAGATGATCCAACAGGTACACACACCCCAAACACACACACCGATCTCACTCACTCTCACACACACTCACTAATCATTCTGTGTGTTTGTCCTACAGATGCTGTCCACAGTGTTGAACATCATCATCTTTGAGGATTGCAGGAACCAGTGGTCCATGTCCAGACCTCTATTGGGCCTCATCCTGCTCAACGAGAAGGTACAGGTACACAACCACACACCCATTATCCAACCATTCCCTGGAAGACGTGGCAATTGTTGCTGAGTGGACTATCCTGGCTAAAAAAAAAAAACTAAAAAAACACACCAGCCTCATCCTGTGTGTGTCTCCATTCCTGCAGTATTTTGCCGATCAGAGAACATTATTTTTTTGTGCGCTTTTGTGTGTGTAGTATTTTGCAGACCTGAGGAACAGCATTGTGAACAGCCAGCCTCCAGAAAAGCAGCAGGCCATGCATCTCTGCTTTGAGAACCTGATGGAGGGGATAGAACGCAACCTGCTAACCAAGAACAGAGACAGGTACACACAATTCCATTGACAGTGTGTGCGCTCACTTTGTGTGTTTTTTTAACTGTGTGTATACTCATCTGTGCAGGTTCACCCAGAACCTCTCGGTGTTCCGGAGGGAGGTAAATGACAGCATGAAAAACTCTTCATATGGAGTCAACACCAATGACATGATGAGCTGACATTCCACACACGCACACCTGCTCCACACAGAGCAGCTTCCCAAAACTCAACTCCCTCCACTCCTCCTCTCACCCCCTCTTCCTCTCCACTCCTCTTCTCACCCCCTCTTCCTCTCCACTCGTCTTCTCACCCCCTTCCTCTCATCTCTCCCCCCTCTTCCTCTCCCTTGTAGTTCCACCCTCCTTTTTATAGAAGCCTATATAAATATACAGATCTATTTTAAAGCCAGTCTGTAGAGGTCACCCTGCTACTCGCTGGGAGGATTGAGGGAGGGAGGATATCTCTACACACTTTGGAGGAAGTGAATCTGAGTGGGGGGATGAGTGGGGGGATGAAGGTGAAAAGGGAGAAGCCGGTAAATGTAGTTCTCTGCTTCTGCCTGCCTTGTATAGAAACACAACAAATCAAGTGTACATTTTTTTTCATAACATTTTGAACAATGTTTATATTGATTGAATTTAAAACACAAAATGAGAAACGTGTGATTGAACTTTTTACAGTGTAGTGAGTCAGTGCACCTGTCTGTCTGTGTGTGGGGGAAAAACTTTCTATAGGGGATGAGAGGAGCAAGAAAGTAGAGCGCACTAGAGCTGTGAAGGGGTAGAGACAAAGAGAGTGAGAAACTGTCCATTTTGCACATTTTCCTCTGGCCCTCTGATTTGAGTGATGTAAATACCCACCACTGTTACTCCCTAGGCACTGCCCCTAGACACCACCTTTAGCCCCTAGACACCACCTTTACTCTCTATGCACTGTCCAAAGCCCCTAGACACCACCTTTACCTCCTAGACACCACCTTTAGCCCCTAGAAATTTTGCCTAGAAAATAATTGCTTGTTCAAATAGAATTGGTTAGGTGTGGGGCAGGGTTATGGTCATGCTCCACTTTACCCTCTGGTAGGCTGGTTGGAGCTGACACTAACCTCAGGGGAGTCGGTTGGGTTAGGGAAGAGTGAAGTGTCTCAGCATGCTAGCTAGTGTGTAGGGGTCACAGATCTGATAACAGAAAGGAGCGTGGCTGCAGTCTATCTCTGGAGTATGTGACTCAGAGTGTGTGTGCGCGTGGCCTCTCGTGGTGCTGTAAAGGAGCGGTGCGCTCCAGACAGAACCTTCCAGGACATTCTAGAACGTTCAGGTCTCGTTTCCGAGCTCCCTGAAGGATAGTATATTTCTAATTGAGAAACTAAAGAAGAATGCAACCTTTGGTAGAACAGAGAGCTGTGTATTACAGGGAAATGGGTGGTAAGAAAAAGACAGAACTGTGTATTAAAGAGGAGATGTGGGTTCAGAGTTCATTAGCAACTTGTGCTACTCTACAGGTGTTGCTGCTAACTGTTTGTGACGACTAGCTCATCTCTAACAATGTTGATTTGACTTCCTGGTTTATTGTTTTGGTTCCCTAAAGTGAGTGTGTGTGTTGGATCGGTACCTTGGTTCTCTGATGTGAGTGTGTGTTGGATCGGTAGTTTGGTTGAGTTGTGTGGATGTCTGCTACATATTATAGTGTCAGCATTGTGACTGCAAATAAACGTTATTTGGTTTGTATACCGTGCTGTCACTGTGTTTTACTGCAAACATGGGTCATGTCTTTAGTGTGTGGAGAAGACTAGCAAGGTATTGTCTTCATAAGGATTTATCTGAAACACAGGCTACAGGTTGATTTGACATCCATTTATTCAGATTCAGGTATAAAAAAATATATATACACACACATACAGTTGTAGTCGAAAGTTTACATACACTTAGGTTGGAGTCATTAAAACTTGTCTTTCAACCACTCCACAAATGTATTGTTAATACATTTTTCCAACAATTGATTACAGACAGATTATTTCACTTATAATTCACTGAATCACAATTCCAGTGGGTCAGAAGTTTACATACAAAGGTTACTGTGCCTTTAAACAGCTTGGAGAATTCCAGAAAATTCTGTCATGGCTTTAGAAGCTTCTGATACATCAGTTGAGTCAATTGGAGGTGTACCTGTGGATGTATTGCAAGGCCTACCTTCAAACTCAGTGCCTCTGCTTGACATCGTGGGAAAATCAAAAGAAATCAACCAAGACTTCAGAAAAAAAATATTGTTTACCTCCACAAGTCTGGTTCATCCTTGGGAGCTATTTCCAAACGCCTGAAGGTACTATTTTCATCAGTACAAACAATAGTACGCACATAACACCATGGGTCCATGCAGCCGTCATACCGCTCAGGAACGTGTCTCCTAGAGATGAACGTACTTTGGTGCGAAAAGTGCAACTCAATCCCAGAACAACCGCAAAGGACCTTGTGAAGATGCTGGAGGAAAAAGGTACAAAAGTATCTACATCCTCAGTAAAACGAGTCCTATATCAACATAACCTGAAAGGCCGTTCAGCAAGGAGAAGCCACTGCTCCAAAACCTCCATTAAAAAAGCCAGACTACAGTTTGCAACTGCACATGGGGACAAAGATCATACTTTTTGGAGAAATGTCCTCTGGTCTGATGAAACAAAAATAGAACTGTTTGGCCATAATAATCATCGTTATGTTTGGAGGAAAAAGGGGGATGCTTGTAAGCCGAAGAACACCATCCCAACCGTGACGCACGGGGGTGGCAGCATCATGTTGTGGGGTGCTTTAGTGCAGGAGGGACTGGTGCACTTCACAAAATAGATGGCTTCATGAGGGATGAAAATTATGTGGATATAATGAAGCAACATCAAGACATCAGTCAGGAAGTTCAAGCTTGGTCACAAATGGGTCTTCCAAATGGACAATGACCGCAAGCATACTTCCAAAGTTGTGGCAAAATGGCTTAAGGACAACAAAGTCAAGGTATTGGAGTGGCCATCACAAAGCCCTGACCTCAAGCCTATAGACAATTTGTGGGCAGAACTGAAAAAGTGTGTGCGAGCAAGGAGGCCTACAAACCTGACTCAGTTACACCAGCTCTGTCAGAAGGAATGGGCAAAAAATTCACCCAAGCTTGTGGAAGGCTACCCAAAATGTTTGACCCAAGTTAAACAATTTAAAGGCAATGCTACCGAATACTAATTGAGTGTATGTAAACTTCTGACCCACTGGGAATGTGATGAAAAATAAAAGCTGGAAGTCATTGTCTACTATTATTCTGACATTTCACATTCTTAAAATAAAGTGGTGATCCTAACTGACCCAAGACAGGGGATTGTTAATAGGATTAAATGTCAGGAATTGTGAAAAACTGAGTTTAAATGTATTTGGCTAAGGTGTATGTAAACTTCCGACTTCAACTGTGTGTGTGTGTGTGTGTGTATGTATATATATATATATATATATATATATAAACGTCTTTCAAATGGCACCATATTCTCTATAGTGAACCACTTATGACCAGAGTTCTGGCTAGCAGTTGTGCACTAAATAAGAAATAGGGTGTTCTTTCAGATTTACCCAGTGTAACCGACTGCATTTGGTGTCTACCTTCGGACTGGCCTCGTCATATATATAATATATATGCCATTTGAAAGACGTTTACAACTTTGTACAAGGACATACGCAATCCCAGAAGTGCTTGGCACAAATAAGAGGAAAGCTAATTACATATAGCTACGATGCTCAGTTTAGACATCAGTACACACACACTTGTGGGATGTGTGTGGAGGGAGGAGGGGTGGACTTCTGGGCCATGTTCAGTAAGCAAATGTTGCAGATAGAAATACTGTGAATTGTTTGTTGTACATATTTATCTTAACGTGCCCTGGGGTGTATTACACAGATTGTTGCAAAACGTTTTGCAACAAACCATTTATTCCAAATGGAAAACGGGTTTCTATTGTAAAAATTCAGGTAGGTCCCTCCATGTTTAGATTTGGTTCTTAAATGTTTTCTGTTGCAAGACGTAAAGAATATACCCCTGCTGAACATGCCCATGGTCTAGTTTCCAGTAGACCACCTATTTTGTCAACAAGGTGGGTGACCAGAGGAAAAGTTTGTAAGGAGATGGTGGTGTGTCAAGCATTGGGAATGTTTACACTAGTAACCAGAGCTGTTAAAACCTTCTCTGTGTTAGAGGTGGTGGTGGTAGGGTTTATAAAGGGTGTTTACCTGGTACAGCTGACAACTTTCTCTGTTACTGGGTTAGAGGTTATAGCAGGTTGGGTTATAGGGTATGGGTTTACGAAGGCTGCTTTTTAGCCTGGAAAACAGGGGTGTTGAATCCTTCTCTGTTCCTAGCGATCTCTATGGCAAAGAACTGGATCCTGGTGGCTGCAGGGACAATAAGGTCATCGTTAAATACGCATGATAACTAAAAATCCTGGTGAATATTCATTAAAAAAAAGACAGAAGGCCCGCACACTTATGCTCCTAATTAGTGACAACATTTCTTGTGTAATAGTGACTGACAATACCAAATATGGTGTTTTCCTCTGTGTAGTCCTTCACACAGTCAAGTCGTAGCAGAGTCCTCCACCACTCCGTCAAACTGGTTACATCTATTGATGCCAATACAGAGATGAGGTTAGTTTCTCTCACACACACACCCACCCACTCACTCTTCCTCTGTCCCTCTTTGTATCTCTGACTCCTGTAACACACGTTGTCCTCTACCTCTTTGGCCTCTGCTGTTTTGAGCATGTCTGGGTCCAAGTTATTAATGTTGAGGTCTGAGAAGGATTCTTTGAAGGATGTATAGATCCGGTCATCCACCGTGGTCAACTTCAGATTACTGGGGTCTACCGACGAGAGCAGCTACAGTACACACACATTATTAGCTAGAGGGGAGAGGACTAGATCAGTGCAATGTGGCTGCTAGTATTGATAATATGCTCCAACTGGTGCAGGTACTTGTGAGTAAGAGAGACTCACATTGAAGTAGATTTCTGCGTGATTGTAAGCCTTCATCGCCCACATCACTTCCAGTTGAGGCTAAGACACATGCACCCACACACAGGTTAGCTAACTGACACTACAATTATAGTGTGTTGAGTGTGTCAGAGGATGGAAAACCTCAATAGACCGTGTGTTGGCAACTCACATCGTTCCCATACGCCTCAGCTGGTAGAGACAGAGCCTGTGCGGCTGCTGTAGCTCCCTCGACACCCCGAATAACATGATATAACAGAATCATTATCATTACAGTATTACAATTGCTCCTTTACACTAGCTTTGGGACACAACACAGGAGTCTGTATTGGTTGGAGTCCCTGAGTGGCAATGAAAAATAACCCAACCAAAATACACCAAAAAATAATTTCCTGTCGATTTACCAGATGTAAAGTAAAATGTGACCCTCAATATTAAATAAAGGTGTGAATCCAACTTTTGTCCGAACTACACCAAGTGTGTTGTTTAATGGCAGCCCGCTGTCTAACAGGAATAAAAGTTTGATTCAGACATTTATTTGATAGCGAGGGACACATTTCACTTTACATCTGGTAAATCGAGTTCCTAGAGATTATATGCGTTTGTTAACAGGCATTTACTTTTTGGTGTAGCTGGCTATATTTTGGTAGGGTTATTTTCCATCGCCACCCACCAGAACGATTCACAACTCAGGGAGTACAACCAATACAGACTCCCGTCATAATACCCATACAACTTAGCAGTCAAACAAGGTAATGGTTCTAATTGTTTTTCCATTATTCATTTTTTCCCAGAGGATTTTAGCGTGTTTCGTGTTAGGCTTACCCTAGCGTGATGTTTTGTTAAAACTATAAATTGTTCTAGGTAGGACAATATAGTCGCCTGTATTTGACATGCTAATTATCTGCTAATGTGGCTGTTATAAAGAACTACTAAACTGTCTAGTGCAAGTTTTAATGTGACAATACCTGTTAGCAAAGGTGTCCGCTATAGATGATATGTAGGAGTTTGCAGGAAAGTGTAGTTTTGCATGGTCTACTTTGATGCTAATTAGCGTTTTCGAATAAGAGTAAATAGAGCCATATATATGTGTGTGTGTGTCACCTTGTCCGAGAGATATACATGGTTATCAAAACGTCACGCCAGGGTAAGCCTACACGAAACACAGCCCTTATTTTAGGTGTTCTCTGGGAAAAATGAATGGCGGAAAAACGATTGAAACCATTTCCCTGTTTGACCACTAGGTTTTATGGGTATGATTACACCGCCACTCTATATTGTGGTAGGTATTTTCCATCGCCACGGACCAGAACGATTCACAACTCGGGTAGTCCTACCAATACAGACTGCTGATGTTGTGTCCCAAAGCTACTTCACAGTTCACATCCTAAATAATACGACGAAATGTTGTCATTGGCATTATCAATTCAATATTACTGTTATTGCTGAAGTCTAATAATGGTATTAAAACACGTTCAATTCAATCAATGTTGTTCCCGTTTAGGAAGAGGCATTACTACAAATAAAAATGCAGCATATACTTTAAGAATTCATATACAGCTACAATCTACCGGTATATGACATGTACATTAAATTCAAATACAGTTATTCAACCGTATGGATTCTCACCAGAGAAGCAAGTCCATTTCCCGAAGCCATAGCTGTAAACCCCTGACCCGAATACGTCATATCGTTCTGCTTAAAGGGCCCACGCCTTGTCTCCTTTCCTACATCTGCTGTGACATCTGGGACTGGTTAAAGCTAAATTCTGGTATTCATTGTTCACCATGTTGCTTCTTATCCACTTGTTGTCAGATAGGCTAGGAGAGGGAAGGAGCTGGGGAGAGAGGAGAGGAGAGTAAAAGAGAGGACGCACTCACACCCTCCCACCAGTCTCCTCGATATCTAGGAGCGCGCTTAAATTGACAGGCTCCCGCCCATGGCACAGGACTGATGGGATTTCGGAATGCTCGATCTGTTCGCGTCACTAGCTGGAGTGTTATTTCGTTGATGACGGCGGATTGATTGGCAGGTAAGATTAGATCATTTGATTCCATTGTATTATTAGTTACGTTTATAAAGACACTTGACTAAGGACTGTTGTAGTCTAGGTCGGTCTGAGTGGCAAGGTCGTCTGGGAAGGGTTAATAATAACCTATATCATTTTTTCATGGGGTCTATTCAGCACCTTTCATGTAAACAATTCAAGATATTGTCTTCCAGACCGCCTCTCATTCCCGGTCGTGCGAATTTATCGATGAAAGGCCGCATGACGTGCTTATTATAAGCCTACTGGATAGGGAGGATATAATATGATAGGCCATTACAGTATGTGATGTAGTACTAATAGTCTATAGCCGATATGAGCTTATGTTCATCTGTTGCGTCGATGTTTATCTATTATGAGGCTATATTGTAAAAAAAGGTTTTATCATAACAATAAGGCAAATATGACTCCATGAAAGCCACACCAATAACCGTTAGCCAGACAAGCCAAGGTGCATAGGCCATCAGGCAATTCTGACAAAAGCCAGATGGGCTGCACCATTATTTTGGTGTGTGGGCTGATCAGAAATTGACACACACACACACATTTTTTTATATTCAGTACTCATTCTAGGGTTTTTCTTTATTTGTACTATTTTATACATTGTAGAATAATAGTGAAGCCATCAAAACTATGAAATAACAAATATGGAATCATGTAGTAACCAAAAAAGTATTTTATACTTGAGATTCTTAAAACTAGCCTCTCTTTGCCTTGATGACAGCTTTGCACACTCTTGGCAGTCTCAACCAGCTTCATGAGGTAGGCACCTGGAATGCATTTCAATTAACAGGTGTGCGTTGTTAATTGGTGCTATTTCTTTCCTTAATGCGTTTGAGCCAATCAGTTGTGTTGTGACAAGGTAGGGGTGGTAAACAGAAGATAGCTCTATTTGATAAAAGACCAAGTCCATATTATGGCAAGAACAGCTCAAATAAGAGAAGACAGTCATTACTTTAAGACATAAAGGTCAGCCAATGCAGAACTTTGAAAGTTTCATCAAGTGCAGTCGCAAAAACCAAAAAGCGCTATGATGAAACTGGCTCTCATGAGGACCACCATAGGAAAGGAAAGACCCAGAGTTATATCTGCTGCAGAGAATAAGTTCATTAGAGTTACCAGCCTCAGAAATTGCAGCCCAAATAAATGCTTCACAGAGTTAAAGTAACAGACACATTTCAACATCAACTGTTCAGATGAGACTGTGTGCATCAGGCCTTCATGGTCAAATTGCTGCAAAGAAACCCCACCAAAGGACACCAATAAGATGAAGAGACTTGCTTGCGCCAAGAAACGCAAGCAATGGACATTAGACTGGTGCAAATCTATCCTTTGGTCTGATGAGTCCAAATTTGAGATTTTTGGTTCTAACCGCCGTGTCTTTGTGAGACGCAGAGTAGGTGAGGGGATGATCTCCGCATGTGTGGTTCCCATCGCGAAGCGTGGAAGTGTGATGGTCTGGGGGTGTTTTTCTGGTGAAACTGTCAGGGATTTATTTAGAATTCAAGGCACACTTGACCAGCATGGTTACCACAGCATTCTGCAGCAGTACGCCATCCCACCTGGTTTGAGCTTAGTGGGACTATCATTTGTTTTTCAAAAGGACAATGACCCAACACACCTCCAGGCTGTGTAAGGGCTATTTGACCAAGAAGGAGAGTGATGGAGTGCTGCATCAGATGACCTGGCCTTCACAATCATCCAACTTCAACCCAATTGAGATGGTTTGGGATGAGTTGGACCGCAGAGTGAAGGAAAAGCAGCCAACAAGCATATGTGGGAAATCCTTCAAGACTGTTGGAAAATAATTCCAGGTGAAGCTGGTTGGGAGAATGCCAAGAGTGTGCAAAGCTGTCATCAAGGCAAAGGATGGCTACTTTGAAGAATCTAAAATATATTAAAAAAAATTTTTTTTAGGAAATTCAATTTACTGTTGGATGGCTACTAGCAGTGGGTATTATATTTAAGGTTAGCGATCTAGTTGATGTGTTTTAAGTTTCCACTCCCTCGTGTTGAACTCCAAATTAATTAGCCTATGAAATTAGTGAACATAAAGATGTATGTAATTCATCTCTCTGGAGTCCTATTTTTACAGTAAAATATAGCAAGTATAGTCTAATTGTCAACCCTAACAGAATTCATGTCAATCACTGGATTAGGTTGAACAAAATAGAGAAAGACAGAGAGACCGCATTAACTGCCGTGGGATATGTGCCAAAAGCAACCTTGGGAAAATCCTCTGCATTATCATTAACAGCAGACTCATACATTTCCACAGTGAAAACAATGTATTGAGCAAATGTCAAATTGGCTTTTTACCAAATTCCCGTACAAAAGGCCATGTATTCACCTTGCACACCCTAATTGACAAAGAAACAAATCAAAACAAAGGCAAAGTCTTCTCATGCTTTTGTTGATTTCAAAAAAGCTTTTGACTCAGTTTGGCATGAGGGTCTGCTATCCAAATTGATTTAAAGCTGTGTTTGGTGAAAAACATATCACATTATAAAATCCATGTGCACAAACAATAAGTGTGCGGTTAAAATTGGCAAAAAACACATTTCTTTCCATCGGGCTGTGGGGTGAGACAGGGATGCAGCTTGAGTCCCACCCTCTTCAACATGTATATCAACGAGGTGGGGAGGGCACTAGAATGGTCTGCAGGACCCAGCCTCACCCTACTAGAATCTGAAGTCAAATGTCTACTGTTTGCTGATGATCTGGTGCTGTCCCCAGGCCTACAGCAGCACCTAGAGCTTTTGCACAGATTCTGTCATCTATGCCATCAAAACTAACATAAAATTTGACATACCAATTAGGATCTGGCTAAATATACTTCAGTTATCAGAATCAGTTATTGAACCCATTGCCCGTTATGGTTGTGAGGCCTGGGGTTTGCTCACCAACCAAGAATTAACTAAAAGGGACAAACACCAAATTGAGACCTCATGCAGAATTATGCAAAAATATATTCTGTGTACAACGTAAAACACCAAAAAAATTGCATGAAGAGCAGAATTAGTCCGATACCCACTAATTGTCATAATCCAGAAAAGAGCTGTTAAATTCTACAAACACCTAAAAGGAAGCGATTCCCAAACCTTCCAGAATAAAGCCATCACCTACAGTGAGATTAACCTGGACAAGAGTCCCAAAAGCAATGCAAACACAATGCAAATAGTCCGGGTAACCATTTGGTTACCCGTTCAGGAGTCTTATGGCTTGGGGGTAAAAACTGTTGAGAAGCCTTTTTGTCCTAGACTTGGCACTCTGGTGTCGCTTGCCATGCGGTAGTAGAGAGAACAGTCTATGACTGGGGTGGCTGGGGCTTTGACAATTTTTAGGGCCTTCCTCTGACACCGCCTGGTGTGGAGGTCCTGGATGTACTGCCTGGTGTAGAGGTCCTGGATTGCCCCAGTGATGTACTGGGCCGTACGCACTACCCTCTGAAGTGCCTTGCGGTCGGAGGCCGAGCAATTGCCGTACCAGGCAGTGATGCAACCGGTCAGGATGCTCTCGATGTTGCAGCTGTAGAACCTTTTGAGGATCTCAGGACTCATGCCAAATCTTTTTAGTTTCCTGAGAGGGAATAGGCTTTATCGTGCCCTCTTCACTACTGTCTTGGTGTGTTTGGACCATTCTAGTTTGTTGTTGTGGACACCAAGGAACTTGAAGCTCTCAACCTGCTCCACTACAGCCCCGTCGATGAGAATGGGGGCGTGCTCTGTGCTCCTTTTCCTGTAGTCCACAATCAGGTCCTTAGTCTTGGTTACGTTGAGGGATAGGTTGTTATTCTGGCACCACCTGGCCAGGTCTCTGAACCTCTCCCTATAGGCTGTCTCATCATTGTCGGTGATCAGGCCTACCACTGTTGTGTCGTCTGCAAACTTAATGATAGTGTTGGAGTCGTTCCTGGCCATGCAGTCGTGGGTGAACAGAGAGTACAGGAGGGGACTGAGCACGCACCCCCGAGGAGCTCCAGTGATGAGGATCAGCGTGGCAGATGTGTTGTTACCTACCCTCACTACCTGGGGGTGGCCCGTCAGGAAGTCTAGGATCCAGTTGCAGAGGGAGGTGTTTAGTCCCAGGTTCCTTAGCGTAGTGATGAGCTTTGAGGTTACTATGGTGTTGAATGCTGTAGTCAATGAATAGCATTCTCACATAAGTGTTCCTTTTGTCCAGGTGGGAAAGGGCAGTGTGGAGTGCAATAGAGATTGCATCATCTGTGGATCTGTTTGGGCGGTATGCAAATTGGAGTGGGTCTAGGGTTTCTGGGTTAATAGTGTTGATGTGAGCCATGACCAGCCTTTCAAAGCACTTCATGGCTACGGATGTGAGTGCTACAGGTCTGTAGTCATTTAGGCAGGTTGTCTTTGTGTTCCACATAATCTGCCATGGTTCACCACCCCAACAGGGCAGTAAACACACACACTCACACCCTGCGCTCTCACGGCCACTGCAACTGGGCCTTTTGCCCTCTCGTCACAGTTTTGCGCAGGGAACCAATCCCTGCTCAAGTAATTGATCCCCTACGACTTACCCGTCGCAGGTTCCAGCCTGCGCAGGCTTACCTTCCGGGACTCACCCTATTCTTATAGTAGTCACATGAACTATCCCAACCAGAATTTACCCCATAGGACCTACCACACAGGTACTAGCCTGCTCGAGTTTACCTTCCGGGACTTACCATATACTTATAGTACTAGCAGGAACCAACCTACTAGGGATTTACCCCCTAGGACTTACCATACAGCCATACAGCCCAGTTGCCTGTACGTGTTTACCTTCCGGTATTTACCATTTACCATAAAGCTACGACCGGTCGTTATACAATGGGCCAACTGAATTAAACTCAGGCTCTCCAGGCCATATCCTACAATGTTCAGCCTACGATTCTCATCTCCCCAAGATGTCAAAATGAGTAGAAACAGATATAGGAACTAGCCTACCTTGTTTGTTGCCAGCTCTGCTCCACTGATCTGGACTCTTTGGTTTGACTACAAATCATGGTGAATCCTGCCGACAACGCCAACTGTTCACGCCAACGGACACTAGAGAAGCTTTATTTTAATTTTACATTTTACCCCTTTTTCTCCCCAATTTCGTGGTGTCCAATTGTTGTAGTAGCTACTATCTTGTCTCATCGCTACAACTCCCGTACGGGCTCGGGAGAGACGAAGGTTGAAAGTAATGCTTCCTCCGATACACAACCCAACCTGCTTCTTAACACAGCGCGCATCCAACCCGGAAGCCTGCCGCACCAATGTGTCGCAGGAAACACTGTGCACCTGGCAACCTTGGTTAGCGCGCACTGCGCCCGGCCCGCCACAGGAGTCGCTGGTGCGCGATGAGACAAGGACATCCCTACCGACCAAGTCCTCCCTAACCCGGACGACGCTAGGCCAATTGTGCGTCGCCCCATGGACCTCCCGGTCGCGGCCGGTTACGACAGAGCCTGGGCGCAAACCCAGAGTCTCTGATGGCACAGCTGGCGCTGCAGTACAGCGCCCTTAGCCACTGCGCCACCCGGGAGGCCGACACTAGAGAAGCTTAACCAAGTTTAATTCTTCCCAAAGGGTCGACACAGCTGTATTCAGACAAAAAACATTACTCACCATCACAAGTATGTATACCCCACTTGGGACACTCCTCCTTCTCTCCAATCCTTACATCTTATGGTTCCACAGGAAGAGGGTAATAAGGTAATAAACCCTTATTACTCCCTTCAGGGGATCTGACCTGACCTGACCTCAACCCCTTCTTCGCCTAATCCATAGATGTCCATCCGCTCCCCTATAGCAATCCTGTGATCTCCTCCCGTCCACCCATCACATTCCAAAGCCTTCTGTCTTTCTACAGAGACCCATTACCTTCTGACATAAAACCCATTCTCTTCCACTCCTTATATTCTATGCTTCTGATATATAATTTATTTAATATCTCAATGTTCAAAGTTTATCTTGAATCCAACAGTATCAAAATGTGGAAAAAGTCCACGGGTCTGAATACTTTCCGAGTGCACTGTACACACACACACACACACACACACACACACACACACACACACTAACCACCATACACACACACACACACACTAACCACCATACACACACACACACACACTAACCACCATACACACACACACACACACTAACCACCATACACACACACACACACACTAACCACCATACACGCACGCACACACACACTCACCACCACACACACGCACACACTCACCACCGCACACACACTCACCACCATACACGCACACTCACTCACCACCATACACGCACACACACTCACCACTACACACACACACTCACCACCACACACTCACACCACCACACACACACACACACACACACACACACACACACACACACACACACACACACACACTAACTACCACACACACACACTAACCACCACACACACACACACACACTAACCACCACACACACACACACACTAACCACCACACACACACACACACACACTGACCAACACACACTAACCACCACACGCACTAACCACCATATACACCCACCCACCACTTATGCTGCTGCCATACTGTTTACTAATACTACTATTATTATTATTATTATTTATCCTGCTACCAGTCACTTTCTCCAAATCCCAGCCTACATGTACATATCTACCTCAAATACTCCAGTATTTCTGCACACTGTAAATTAATCCTGTATATAGCTTCCTCTATTATTTCTCATTTATTGTGTTTTTAAATTCCTTTATTTTCTTATTAGTTATAATTATTTTTATATTGAATACTGCACTGTTAGTCAGGGCTTGCTAGTTAAGCATTTCACTGTACTTGTGCATGTGACAAATAACATTTGAACAGATTTCTATAGGTATAAGCAAGGTGGAGCTATTAGCCTTCTATTACACTCTAGACTAGACCCCATCTATATTTTACTCTAGCGTCTGTGGCCTGTCTGCTACCGATAGATCACCTAACCCAGGAACTTCTTTCAGAGAAACAGATCCCAGTAGATCAATATGAATCTATTAGCCTTCTATTACACTCTAGACTAGACCCCATCTATATTTTACTCTAGCGTCTGTGGCCTGTCTGCTACCGATAGATCACCTAACCCAGGAACTTCTTTCAGAGAAACAGATCCCAGTAGATCAATATGAATCTACTCACACTGCTGGCAGAGAGCTCAGAGCTGCCACACGCTGCTGGTTATACACTGTAACTGTGTGTGTCGCTATGTTAAGATGAAAGCACAGATGTTAGTCGCTCTGGATAATGTAAATTACACTGTAACTGTGTGTGTCGCTATGTTAAGATGAAAGCACAGATGTTAGTCGCTCTGGATAATGTAAATTACACTGTAACTGTGTGTGTCGCTATGTTAAGATGAAAGCACAGATGTTAGTCGCTCTGGATAATGTAAATTACACTGTAACTGTGTGTGTCGCTATGTTAAGATGAAAGCACAGATGTTAGTCGCTCTGGATAATGTAAATTACACTGTAACTGTGTGTGTCTTAGAACAGCGAAAGGAGGGACTGGGGGCGAAAGACAGACACAGAGAAAGAGAGAAGGCCTCTCCAAGGGGATGTTCCCTAGTGGGGGGACTGTAACCGTGGTGATGGCTGGCTGGGCGTCAGCCTGACAAGCTGGACTGATAAACAATTCAGTTAGAGAGAAAAAGAGATGGGGAGGAGGCAGGAGAGGGGAGGGAGGTCGACGCCTGGGAGGGCTACTGAATCATTATGGAATGGACTGGTTTACAAAATCTGGCAAACGAGTGCACTTTAGGGAGAAGGTGGGGAGAAGCAACCTAGCCAGGGGAGGGGAGAGGAAGAGAGGGAGGGGAAGAGGGGGAAGGAAGAGAGGGAGGAAGAGAAGAAAGGGAGGAAGTGGGAAGAGGGAGCAAGGAGGGGGAGGGAGGGGAGGAAGAGAGGAAGCGGGGAGAGGAAGAAGGGGGAGAGGAGGAGGGGAGGAAGTGAAGAGGGAGAGGGGAAAGGGAGGAGGAGGAAGAGTGAGAGGAAGGAGGAGGGGGAAGGGAGAGGAGGGAGGGAGGGAGGGGGAGGCAGAAGAGGGAGGAAGAGAGGGAGGGGAGAGAGAGGGGGAGGAACAAGAGGGTGGGGGAGGAAGAGAGGGGGAGGGAGAAGGAAGAAAAGTGAGGAGGAGAAGGGAGGGGAAGAGGGGGGAGGAAGAGAGGGAGGAAGAGAGAAGAAAGGGAGGAAGTGGGAAGAGGGAGCAAGGAGGGGAGGAAGAGAGGAAGCGGGGAGAGGAAGGAGGAGGGGAGGAAGTGAAGAGAGAGAGGGGGAAGGAGGAAGAGTGAGAGGAAGGATGAGGGGGAAGGGAGAGGAGGGAGGGGGAGGCACAAGAGGGTGGGGGAGGAAGAGAGGGGGAGGGAGAAGGAAGAAAAGTGAGGAGGAGAAGGGGGGGGGCAGAAGAGGGAGGTTGAAGAGAGAGGCAGGGAGGAAGAGGGAGGGGAGAGAGAGGGAGGGAGAGGACGAGAGGGAGGAGAGGAAGAGAGAGAGGGGGAGAGAGGAGGGTGGGGAGAGGAAGAGAGGGAGGGGAAGAGGGAGATGAAGTGGGAAGAGGAAGGGAGAAGAGGGAGGAGGGAGAGGAGGGGGGAGGAAGTAGAGGGTGGGGGAGGAAGAGAGGAGGGGGGAAGGAAGAAGAGCGAGGAGGAGAAGGGAGGGGGGGCTGAAGAGAGAGGTTGAAGAGAGAGGAAGAGAGGGGGGGAAGGAAGAAGAGCGAGGAGGAGAAGGGAGGGGGCAGAAGAGAGAGGTTGAAGAGGGAGGGAGAGGAAGGGAGGGGGAGGCAGAAGAGGGAGGGGAGAGAGGGGGAGGAACAAGAGGGTGGGGGAGGAAGAGAGGGGGAGGGAGAAGGAAGAAAAGTGAGGAGGAGAAGGGGGGGGCAGAAGGGGGAGGTTGAAGAGAGAGGCAGGGAGGAAGAGGGAGGGGAGAGAGAGGGAGGGAGAGGACGAGAGGGAGGAGAGGAAGAGAGAGAGGGGGAGAGAGGAGGGTGGGGAGAGGAAGAGAGGGAGGGGAAGAGGGAGATGAAGTGGGAGGAAGAGAGGAAAAAGAGGGGGGAGAGGAAGGGAGAAGAGGGAGGAGGGAGAAGAGGGGGGAGGAAGTAGAGGGTGGGGGAGGAAGAGAGGAGGGGGGAAGGAAGAAGAGCGAGGAGGAGAAGGGAGGGGGGGGCTGAAGAGAGAGGTTGAAGAGAGAGGAAGAGAGGGGGGGAAGGAAGAAGAGCGAGGAGGAGAAGGGAGGGGGCAGAAGAGAGAGGTTAGGGAGGAGAGAGGGAGGGGGAGAGAGAGAGGGAGGGGAGAGGAGAGGAGAGAGAGGGGAGAGGAAGAGAAGGAGGGGAAGAGGGAGAGGGAGGGGGGAGAGGAAGGGAGAAGAGGGAGGAGGGGAAGAAGAGGGGGAAGGAAGAAGAGGGAGAAGAGGAAAAAGAGGGTGGGGAGAGGAAGAGGGAGAGGGAGAAGGAGGAGAGTAGGGGGGAGAGGGAGGGAGGGAGGGGAGAGGAAGAGAGGGAGGGAGGGGGAGAGGAAAAAGAGGGGGAAGGAGAAGAGGAAGAAGAGAGGGGAGGAAGAAGAGGGGAGAGGGAGGAGAGGAAGAGAGGGATGAGGGAGGGAGGAGGAGGTAGAAGAAGGAGGCAGGAGAGGAAGAGGGGAAGGAAGAAAAGGGAGGGAGAGGAGGGGAGGAAGAAGAGGTAGGGGAAAAGGAGTCGGAGAGAGGAAGAGGGTGGAGGAGGGAGAGGAAAAAGAGGGCGGGGAGAGGAAAAAGAGGGCGGGGAGAGGAAGAAAGATGGAGGGAGAAGGAAGAAGAGGGACGAGGGAGAAGGAAGAAGAAGGAAGTGAGGGAGGCCTCTGACTTCATGGGGACTCCTTTAACCCTCCTCTATTCTCTCTCCCTTTCTCTCTTTATTTAAAACCCTAATGATAGTCTTTAAACAAGTGAGAGTTAAGACTTTCTTTTCATCACATGTTGTGATTTATTAGGATCCCCATTAGCGACGCAAATAGAGACAGCTAGTCTTAGTGTGGTCCGACACAACAAAAAAGACATTAAAGATAAGCTCACATGCTTTATTTATTTTTTGAAACCAGGTTTGCTGTTCACTTGCCTTATATAAGATAGAAGGGAGTTCAGTGCATTTGTGTATGTGTGTCACACACCATGTACGGTGACTATTGAAGTGCATTTGTGTATGTGTGTCACACACCATGTAGTGTAACTATTGAAGTGCATTTGTGTATGTGTGTCACACACCATGTAGTGTAACTATTGAAGTGCATTTGTGTATGTGTGTCACACACCATGTAGTGTAACTATTGAAGTGCATTTGTGTATGTGTGTCACACACCATGTAGTGTAACTATTGAAGTGCATTTGTGTATGTGTGTCACACACCATGTAGTGTAACTATTGAAGTGCATTTGTGTATGTGTGTCACACACCATGTAGTGTAACTATTGAAGTGCATTCGTGTATGTGTGTCACACACCATGTAGTGTAACTATTGAAGTGCATTCGTGTATGTGTGTCACACACCATGTAGTGTAACTATTGAAGTGCATTTGTGTATGTGTGTCACACACCATGTAGTGTAACTATTGAAGTGCATTCGTGTATGTGTGTCACACACCATGTAGTGTAACTATTGAAGTGCATTCGTGTATGTGTGTCACACACCATGTAGTGTAACTATTGAAGTGAATTTGTGTATGTGTGTCACACACCATGTAATGTAACTATTGAAGTGCATTCGTGTATGTGTGTCACACACCATGTAGTGTAACTATTGAAGTGCATTTGTGTATGTGTGTCACACACCATGTAGTGTAACTATTGAAGTGCATTCGTGTATGTGTGTCACACACCATGTAGTGTAACTATTGAAGTGCATTTGTGTATGTGTGTCACACACCATGTAGTGTAACTATTGAAGTGCATTTGTGTATGTGTGTCACACACCATGTAGTGTAACTATTGAAGTGCATTCGTGTATGTGTGTCACACACCATGTAGTGTAACTATTGAAGTGCATTTGTGTATGTGTGTCACACACCATGTAGTGTAACTATTGAAGTGCATTTGTGTATGTGTGTCACACACCATGTAGTGTAACTATTGAAGTGCATTTGTGTATGTGTGTCACACACCATGTAGTGTAACTATTGAAGTGCATTTGTGTATGTGTGTCACACACCATGTAGTGTAACTATTGAAGTGCATTTGTGTATGTGTGTCACACACCATGTAGTGTAACTATTGAAGTGCATTCGTGTATGTGTGTCACACACCATGTAGTGTAACTATTGAAGTGCATTTGTGTATGTGTGTCACACACCATGTAGTGTAACTATTGAAGTGAATTTGTGTATGTGTGTCACACACCATGTAGTGTAACTATTGAAGTGCATTTGTGTATGTGTGTCACACACCATGTAGTGTAACTATTGAAGTGCATTTGTGTATGTGTGTCACACACCATGTAGTGTAACTATTGAAGTGCATTTGTGTATGTGTGTCACACACCATGTAGTGTAACTATTGAAGTGCATTTGTGTATGTGTGTCACACACCATGTAGTGTAACTATTGAAGTGCATTTGTGTATGTGTGTCACACACCATGTAGTGTAACTATTGAAGTGCATTTGTGTATGTGTGTCACACACCATGTAGTGTAACTATTGAAGTGCATTCGTGTATGTGTGTCACACACCATGTAGTGTAACTATTGAAGTGCATTCGTGTATGTGTGTCACACACCATGTAGTGTAACTATTGAAGTGCATTTGTGTATGTGTGTCACACACCATGTAGTGTAACTATTGAAGTGCATTCGTGTATGTGTGTCACACACCATGTAGTGTAACTATTGAAGTGCATTCGTGTATGTGTGTCACACACCATGTAGTGTAACTATTGAAGTGAATTTGTGTATGTGTGTCACACACCATGTAATGTAACTATTGAAGTGCATTCGTGTATGTGTGTCACACACCATGTAGTGTAACTATTGAAGTGCATTTGTGTATGTGTGTCACACACCATGTAGTGTAACTATTGAAGTGCATTCGTGTATGTGTGTCACACACCATGTAGTGTAACTATTGAAGTGCATTCGTGTATGTGTGTCACACACCATGTAGTGTAACTATTGAAGTGCATTTGTGTATGTGTGTCACACACCATGTAGTGTAACTATTGAAGTGCATTCGTGTATGTGTGTCACACACCATGTAGTGTAACTATTGAAGTGCATTCGTGTATGTGTGTCACACACCATGTAGTGTAACTATTGAAGTGCATTTGTGTATGTGTGTCACACACCATGTAATGTAACTATTGAAGTGCATTCGTGTATGTGTGTCACACACCATGTAGTGTAACTATTGAAGTGCATTTGTGTATGTGTGTCACACACCATGTAGTGTAACTATTGAAGTGCATTCGTGTATGTGTGTCACACACCATGTAGTGTAACTATTGAAGTGCATTTGTGTATGTGTGTCACACACCATGTAGTGTAACTATTGAAGTGCATTTGTGTATGTGTGTCACACACCATGTAGTGTAACTATTGAAGTGCATTTGTGTATGTGTGTCACACACCATGTAGTGTAACTATTGAAGTGCATTTGTGTATGTGTGTCACACACCATGTAGTGTAACTATTGAAGTGCATTTGTGTATGTGTGTCACACACCATGTAGTGTAACTATTGAAGTGCATTTGTGTATGTGTGTCACACACCATGTAGTGTAACTATTGAAGTGCATTTGTGTATGTGTGTCACACACCATGTAGTGTAACTATTGAAGTGCATTTGTGTATGTGTGTCACACACCATGTAGTGTAACTATTGAAGTGCATTTGTGTATGTGTGTCACACACCATGTAGTGTAACTATTGAAGTGCATTTGTGTATGTGTGTCACACACCATGTAGTGTAACTATTGAAGTGCATTTGTGTATGTGTGTCACACACCATGTAGTGTAACTATTGAAGTGCATTCGTGTATGTGTGTGTGTCACACACCATGTAGTGTAACTATTGAAGTGCATTTGTGTATGTGTGTCACACACCATGTAGTGTAACTATTGAAGTGCATTTGTGTATGTGTGTCACACACCATGTAGTGTAACTATTGAAGTGCATTTGTGTATGTGTGTCACACACCATGTAGTGTAACTATTGAAGTGCATTTGTGTATGTGTGTCACACACCATGTAGTGTAACTATTGAAGTGCATTTGTGTATGTGTGTCACACACCATGTAGTGTAACTATTGAAGTGCATTTGTGTATGTGTGTCACACACCATGTAGTGTAACTATTGAAGTGCATTTGTGTATGTGTGTCACACACCATGTAGTGTAACTATTGAAGTGCATTCGTGTATGTGTGTCACACACCATGTAGTGTAACTATTGAAGTGCATTCGTGTATGTGTGTCACACACCATGTAGTGTAACTATTGAAGTGCATTCGTGTATGTGTGTCACACACCATGTAGTGTAACTATTGAAGTGCATTTGTGTATGTGTGTCACACACCATGTAGTGTAACTATTGAAGTGCATTTGTGTATGTGTGTCACACACCATGTAGTGTAACTATTGAAGTGCATTTGTGTATGTGTGTCACACACCATGTAGTGTAACTATTGAAGTGCATTTGTGTATGTGTGTCACACACCATGTAGTGTAACTATTGAAGTGCATTTGTGTATGTGTGTCACACACCATGTAGTGTAACTATTGAAGTGCATTTGTGTATGTGTGTCACACACCATGTAGTGTAACTATTGAAGTGCATTCGTGTATGTGTGTCACACACCATGTAGTGTAACTATTGAAGTGCATTTGTGTATGTGTGTCACACACCATGTAGTGTAACTATTGAAGTGAATTTGTGTATGTGTGTCACACACCATGTAGTGTAACTATTGAAGTGCATTTGTGTATGTGTGTCACACACCATGTAGTGTAACTATTGAAGTGCATTTGTGTATGTGTGTCACACACCATGTAGTGTAACTATTGAAGTGCATTTGTGTATGTGTGTCACACACCATGTAGTGTAACTATTGAAGTGCATTTGTGTATGTGTGTCACACACCATGTAGTGTAACTATTGAAGTGCATTTGTGTATGTGTGTCACACACCATGTAGTGTAACTATTGAAGTGCATTTGTGTATGTGTGTCACACACCATGTAGTGTAACTATTGAAGTGCATTTGTGTATGTGTGTCACACACCATGTAGTGTAACTATTGAAGTGCATTTGTGTATGTGTGTCACACACCATGTAGTGTAACTATTGAAGTGAATTTGTGTATGTGTGTGTGTCACACACCATGTAGTGTAACTATTGAAGTGCATTTGTGTATGTGTGTCACACACCATGTAGTGTAACTATTGAAGTGAATTTGTGTATGTGTGTGTGTCACACACCATGTAGTGTAACTATTGAAGTGCATTTGTGTATGTGTGTCACACACCATGTAGTGTAACTATTGAAGTGAATTTGTGTATGTGTGTGTGTCACACACCATGTAGTGTAACTATTGAAGTGAATTTGTGTATGTGTGTGTGTCACACACCATGTAGTGTAACTATTGAAGTGAATTTGTGTATGTGTGTGTGTCACACACCATGTAGTGTAACTATTGAAGTGAATTTGTGTATGTGTGTGTGTCACACACCATGTAGTGTAACTATTGAAGTGCATTCGTGTATGTGTGTCACACACCTTGTAGTGTAACTATTGAAGTGCATTTGTGTATGTGTGTCACACACCATGTAGTGTAACTATTGAAGTGCATTTGTGTATGTGTGTCACACACCATGTAGTGTAACTATTGAAGTGCATTTGTGTATGTGTGTCACACACCATGTAGTGTAACTATTGAAGTGCATTTGTGTATGTGTGTCACACACCATGTAGTGTAACTATTGAAGTGCATTTGTGTATGTGTGTCACTCACCATGTAGTGTACTTATTGAAGTGCATTTGTGTATGTGTGTCACACACCATGTAGTGTAACTATTGAAGTGCATTTGTGTATGTGTGTCACACACCATGTAGTGTAACTATTGAAGTGCATTTGTGTATGTGTGTCACACACCATGTAGTGTAACTATTGAAGTGCATTTGTGTATGTGTGTCACACACCATGTAGTGTAACTATTGAAGTGCATTTGTGTATGTGTGTCACACACCATGTAGTGTAACTATTGAAGTGCATTTGTGTATGTGTGTCACACACCATGTAGTGTAACTATTGAAGTGCATTTGTGTATGTGTGTCACACACCATGTAGTGTAACTATTGAAGTGCATTTGTGTATGTGTGTCACACACCATGTAGTGTAACTATTGAAGTGTATGTGTGTCACACACCATGTAGTGTAACTATTGAAGTGCATTCGTGTATGTGTGTCACACACCATGTAGTGTAACTATTGAAGTGCATTTGTGTATGTGTGTCACACACCATGTAGTGTAACTATTGAAGTGCATTTGTGTATGTGTGTCACACACCATGTAGTGTAACTATTGAAGTGCATTTGTGTATGTGTGTCACACACCATGTAGTGTAACTATTGAAGTGCATTCGTGTATGTGTGTGTGTCACACACCATGTAGTGTAACTATTGAAGTGCATTCGTGTATGTATGTGTGTCACACACCATGTAGTGTAACTATTGAAGTGCATTCGTGTATGTATGTGTGTCACACACCATGTAGTGTAACTATTGAAGTGCATTCGTGTATGTGTGTGTGTCACACACCATGTAGTGTAACTATTGAAGTGCATTCGTGTATGTGTGTGTGTCACACACCATGTAGTGTAACTATTGAAGTGCATTCGTGTATGTGTGTGTGTCACACACCATGTAGTGTAACTATTGAAGTGCATTCGTGTATGTGTGTGTGTCACACACCATGTAGTGTAACTATTGAAGTGCATTTGTGTATGTGTGTGTGTCACACACCATGTAGTGTAACTATTGAAGTGAATTCGTGTATGTGTGTGTGTCACACACCATGTAGTGTAACTATTGAAGTGCATTCGTGTATGTGTGTGTGTCACACACCATGTAGTGTAACTATTGAAGTGAATTTGTGTATGTGTGTGTGTCACACACCATGTAGTGTAACTATTGAAGTGCATTCGTGTATGTGTGTGTGTCACACACCATGTAGTGTAACTATTGAAGTGCATTCGTGTATGTGTGTGTGTCACACACCATGTAGTGTAACTATTGAAGTGCATTCGTGTATGTGTGTCACACACCATGTAGTGTAACTATTGAAGTGCATTCGTGTATGTGTGTCACACACCATGTAGTGTAACTATTGAAGTGCATTCGTGTATGTGTGTCACACACCATGTAGTGTAACTATTGAAGTGCATTTGTGTATGTGTGTCACACACCATGTAGTGTAACTATTGAAGTGCATTCGTGTATGTGTGTCACACACCATGTAGTGTAACTATTGAAGTGCATTCGTGTATGTGTGTCACACACCATGTAGTGTAACTATTGAAGTGCATTTGTGTATGTGTGTCACACACCATGTAGTGTAACTATTGAAGTGCATTCGTGTATGTGTGTCACACACCATGTAGTGTAACTATTGAAGTGCATTCGTGTATGTATGTGTGTCACACACCATGTAGTGTAACTATTGAAGTGCATTCGTGTATGTGTGTGTGTCACACACCATGTAGTGTAACTATTGAAGTGCATTCGTGTATGTGTGTGTGTCACACACCATGTAGTGTAACTATTGAAGTGCATTCGTGTATGTATGTGTGTCACACACCATGTAGTGTAACTATTGAAGTGCATTCGTGTATGTATGTGTGTCACACACCATGTAGTGTAACTATTGAAGTGCATTCGTGTATGTGTGTGTGTCACACACCATGTAGTGTAACTATTGAAGTGCATTCGTGTATGTGTGTGTGTCACACACCATGTAGTGTAACTATTGAAGTGCATTCGTGTATGTGTGTGTGTCACACACCATGTAGTGTAACTATTGAAGTGCATTCGTGTATGTGTGTGTGTCACACACCATGTAGTGTAACTATTGAAGTGCATTCGTGTATGTGTGTGTGTCACACACCATGTAGTGTAACTATTGAAGTGCATTCGTGTATGTATGTGTGTCACACACCATGTAGTGTAACTATTGAAGTGCATTCGTGTATGTATGTGTGTCACACACCATGTAGTGTAACTATTGAAGTGCATTCGTGTATGTGTGTGTGTCACACACCATGTAGTGTAACTATTGAAGTGCATTCGTGTATGTGTGTGTGTCACACACCATGTAGTGTAACTATTGAAGTGCATTCGTGTATGTGTGTGTGTCACACACCATGTAGTGTAACTATTGAAGTGCATTCGTGTATGTGTGTCACACACCATGTAGTGTAACTATTGAAGTGCATTCGTGTATGTGTGTCACACACCATGTAGTGTAACTATTGAAGTGCATTCGTGTATGTATGTGTGTCACACACCATGTAGTGTAACTATTGAAGTGCATTTGTGTATGTGTGTCACACACCATGTAGTGTAACTATTGAAGTGCATTCGTGTATGTATGTGTGTCACACACCATGTAGTGTAACTATTGAAGTGCATTCGTGTATGTGTGTCACACACCATGTAGTGTAACTATTGAAGTGCATTCGTGTATGTATGTGTGTCACACACCATGTAGTGTAACTATTGAAGTGCATTCGTGTATGTGTGTCACACACCATGTAGTGTAACTATTGAAGTGCATTCGTGTATGTATGTGTGTCACACACCATGTAGTGTAACTATTGAAGTGCATTTGTGTATGTGTGTCACACACCATGTAGTGTAACTATTGAAGTGCATTCGTGTATGTATGTGTGTCACACACCATGTAGTGTAACTATTGAAGTGCATTCGTGTATGTGTGTGTGTCACACACCATGTAGTGTAACTATTGAAGTGCATTCGTGTATGTGTGTGTGTCACACACCATGTAGTGTAACTATTGAAGTGCATTCGTGTATGTGTGTGTGTCACACACCATGTAGTGTAACTATTGAAGTGCATTCGTGTATGTGTGTGTGTCACACACCATGTAGTGTAACTATTGAAGTGCATTCGTGTATGTGTGTGTGTCACACACCATGTAGTGTAACTATTGAAGTGCATTCGTGTATGTGTGTGTGTCACACACCATGTAGTGTAACTATTGAAGTGCATTCGTGTATGTGTGTGTGTCACACACCATGTAGTGTAACTATTGAAGTGCATTCGTGTATGTGTGTGTGTCACACACCATGTAGTGTAACTATTGAAACTGTTTTTATATTATTATTTGTTGTACTTTTTTACCCCGTTTTCTCCCGATATCCAATTGGTAGTTTGTCTTGTCGCTAGTGCGCAATGGGACAAGGACATTCCTGCCAGCCAAACCCTCCCTTAACCCAGATGATGCTGGTCCAATTGTGCGCTGCCTCATGGGGTCTCCCTGTTGCAGCCGGCTGCGATACAAGTTTTCATGTACCAAGTAAAAATCTGAAATTTCAATGTGTTTCCATCACATTTTCAACTATACCGGTAGTTTTGTCACAAAAGCTGTTGTGTTAAATAGCAAATGTGCCTTATCTGGTCTTGGCACTTGTGCTCTAGCCAACAGCTCACAGATATAGTGTGGGTAGGCTAGTCTTCATAATAAGATTTTTATGGATGAGAGTGAGAATATATTTATTTGTCAAATGGCAGTCAAGCATCGATCATGTCACCAGAATAAGACCCTCAATATTTGTTGGAAAGGAGCATCAAGCTCACCACCATTGAAAGTTCATAAGTTATTTAATCTGAGGCTTCATAAACTGCATGGTTTCCTGAGTTATAGTTGGAGGACCATACACCATATCGTTGCGTAACTCCAAGTTTACTTGGATATGATGGTTTTTATATCAATATTTGCGCTTAAAGTCATTTCCACCGCCATGTCTCGCATAATTAATTTTACAGACACAAAAAAATCCCACCGTGTTGAACGAACAAATTATCTTTCGGCATTTATAAAAAAGTTTCCTTCACAGCTGTCCTGATTTATTTTTAATCTGTGACTTTACTCTCATAAAAACTGTGGATGGAAACGTGGTTATTGTGAGTTGGTTAGTGTGAGTGTGATGTTGTGAGGAGCATGTGGACACAGTTTAGTGGCAACAATATCCTCCGTCAGAAAGACAGGCTTTATGAACCTTGTTCCTTATCTACATCACTGTTCTACTTCTGATTTGTTTCTCTCTCTCTCTCTCTCTCTCTCTCTCTCTCTCTCTCTCTGCCTCCCCCTCTCTCTCTCTCTCTCTGCCTCCCCCTCTCTCTCTCTTTCTCTGCCTCCCCCCTCTCTCTCTCTCTCTCTCTCTCTCTCTCTCTCTCTCTCTCTCTCTCTCTCTCTCTGCCTCTCTCTGCCTCTCTGCCTCCATCTCTGCCATCTGGTTTAAGCCACAGGAAGTATTTCCACCATCATGCAGAAGGTAAAACACACAAACATACAGGGCCTTCAGAAAGTATTCACACCCTTTGACCTTTTCCACATTTTGTTGTGTTACCTGAAATTAAAATGGATGAAATTGAGATTTTGTGTCACTGGCCTACACACAATACCTCATAATGTCAAAGTATAATTTTTACAAGTTAATTAATAATGAAACGCTGAAATGTCTTGAGTCAATAAGTATCCAACCACTTTTTTATGGAAAGTCTAAATACGTTCAGGAGAAAACATGAGAATAACATAATAAGTTGCATGGACTCACTCTGTGTGCAATAATAGTGTTTATCATGATTTTTGAATGACTACCTCATCTCTGTACCCACACATACACTCATCTGTAAGGTCCCTCAGTCGAGCAGTGAATATCAAACACAGATTCAACCATAAAGACCAGGGAGATTTTCAAATTCCTCACAAATGAGGGCACCTATTGGTAGATGGGTAAACATTTTAAAAAGCAGACATTGAATATCCCTTTGAGCAAGGTGAAGTTATTAATTACACTTTGGATGGTGTATCAATACACCCAGTCACTACAAAGATACAGGCGTCCTTCCTAAGTCAGTTGCCGGAGAGGAAGGCCAATGGTGACTTTAAAACAGATTTGAATGGCTGTGATAGGAGAAAACTGAGGATGGATCAACAACATTGTAGTTACTCCACAATACTAACCCAATTGACAGAGTGAAAAGAAGAAAGCTTGTACAGAATAAAAATATTCCAAAACACAGCAAAAAATACTGGGTACCACCCTCCATATTTTCAAGCATGGTGGTAGCTGCATCATGTTATGGGTATGCTTGTAATCATTAAGGACTGGGAGTTTTTCAGAATAAAAAAGAGCTAAGCACATGCAAAATCCTAGAGAGAAAATCAAGTGCACCTATAAGCTTACTGCTGGCCAATCAGATAGCTCAGATGTGTATGTGGAGCATGCTTGCTTGTGATTCACCACAAACTGCTATTCTGTAGGTGGAGAGACCAGATCTCATGACCTACCAACCTCACCTCACCTACTCACCACTAGATGCAGTGCGTACGCCCCGTAGAGAGGTACACACACACTTCATGTTACAGTAAGTAACTCATAAAGGCTGTTTAGGAAGAGAATTGTGATGTGACTGCGTTCTCCTCTTCCATCCCCAGAGATCCCTCTCTCCTCCCTCCATCTCTCCTCCTCCCTCTCCTGAGGTAAGACACTTCTTCAGACCTCTCTCCTTTCCTGATCTCCCCTGTCTCCCCCTCCCTTTATTTCTCTGTGTTGCACTGTGTAGGTGTTTCTCTTCATCCAGTTACCCAGCAGCACTAACTCTCTCCCTTTCTCTCCATATATTTCTCTCTCCTCTCTCTATTCTCTCTCTCAGCTGAAGGTGTGTAGGGAGGATGAAGGGTCTCCAGGCGGCTCCACAATGCAGCTCCGAAAGACATCCATTCCCCTACAGCAGCATTTCCACAGGCCAGGTACACACACATGCACGTATGCACACACAAACACACACACACGTGCACCAACACACACACACACACACATACTTTTCTAATTCTGTGTTTTATTTCAGATAATGGTGCCAACATCTACATGAAGCTGCCTAATTTTAAACAGGGTACTGTATATTTGTGTGTGGGTTTGGCTTTGAGACTTTGAGATTTGTGTAAGCCTGTGTGTGTGTGTAATTATTTCTCTCCCTGTCTGTAGAGGTCAGCAAGCAGAAGGTGATGGGCAGCATTATCCAGTCATCTAAGTTCCCAGCAGCTCAGAAACCAGACCCCAACCTGCCCTCAAAGATAGAGACAGAGTACTGGCCCTGTCCTCCCTCACTGGCTGCTATGGGTAAGATCCATGCACACACACACCCACATACATGTTTGTTTTACTATCCTTGTGGGGACCAGACAATTGATTCCTATTCAAAATCATATTTTTCCTAAAAATAATAACTTATAACCCTTAACCTATACCTAACCCCAAACACCTAACCCTATGGAATGAGTTTACCACCCCTGATGTCAATTGAAGATTTATACTCAGTTGTTACTCACACAGTTTTCAAGATTCTGCCCTCAATGCATAGTCTCCAATAAAGTAACATCCTATGATGCTCCTCACCACCACAGATCTGTCAGGTGGGGTGGGGTGTGTGTTATCCCTGAGTAATACCTGTGTGATTAATTCAAACCAAGTACTGCTGCAAAACCTGTTGATAAAAGTTGTGTTTTGCATTTAATGCTTTGAAGGTAGTGATTAGAAAGTTTTCCTGCTGATTTTGTCTGACCCCAGTGATGAGAGTATGGGCACAACTGCAAAAATCACTGGAGACTCACGTCTCCCTCACTAGATTTAAGCACCAGCTGTCAGAGCAGCTCACAGATCACTACACCTGAACATAGCCCATCTGTAAACAGGCCATCCAACTACCTCATCCCCATACTGTATTTATTTATTTATCTTTCCTCTTTGCATCACTACTTGCACATTCATCTTCTGCACATCTACCATTCCAGTGTTTAACCGTTCCGCTAGTGGAACCCCTCGACAACATTCCGCTGAAAAGTCAGCGCTCGAAATTCAAAAATATTTTTTAGAAATATGTAACGTTCACACATTAACAAGTCCAATACAGCAAATGAAAGATAAACCTCTTGTTAATCTACCCATCGTGTCCGATTTCAAAAAGGCTTTACAGCGAAAGCACAACATATGATTATGTTAGGTCAGAGCCAAGTCACAAAAACACACAGCCATTTTTCCAGCCAAAGATAGGAGTCACAAAAATAAGAAATATAGATAAAATGAATCACTAACCTTTGATGATCTTCATCAGATCACACTCATAGGACTTCATGTTACACAATATGTGTTTTGTTTTGTTCGATAATGTGCATATTTATATCCAAAAATCCCAGGCAAAATTGGCGCGTTACGTGCAGCAATGTTTTGATTCCAAAACATCTGGTGATTTTGCAGATAGCCACATCAAATCCCAGAAATACTCATAATTAAACATTGATAAAGGATACAAGTGTTATTCACAGAATTAAAGATAGACCTCTCCTTAATGCAACCGCTGTGTCAGATTTTTTTTTTTACTTTACGGAAAAAGCATAATCTGAGTACGGCGCTCAGAGCCCAATCCAGCAAAATAAATATCCACCATGTTGGAGTCAACAGAAGTTAGAAATATTCACTTACCTTTGATGATCTTCATCATAATGCACTTCCATGAATCCCAGTTCGACAATAAATGACTGATTTGTTCCATAAAGTTCCATAAAGTCCATCATTTATGTTCAAATAGCCACTTGTTGTTAGCGTGTTCAGCCCAGTAATCCATCTTCATGAGGCGCGAGCACTACGTCCAGACAAAAACTCGAAAAGTTCTGTTACATGTCGTAGAAACATGTCAAACGATGTATGGAATCAATCTTTAGGATGTTTTTAACATAAAACTTCAATAATGTTCCAATTCAATAATGTTCCAACAGGACAATTCCATTGTCTGTAGAAAAGCTCTGGAACGAGAGCTAACTCTGTCGGGACCGCGCGTCACGAGCCTGAGACACTCTGCCAGACACCTGACTCATTCAGCTCCCATTCCCCCCTCCTTTATAGCAGAAGCCTGAAACAAGTTTCTAAAGGCGGTTGACATCTCGTGGAAGCCTTAGGAAGTGCAACTTCACACCATAGACACTGTGTATTTGGTAGGCCAAGCTTTGAAAAACTACAAACCTCAGATTTCCCACTTCCTGGTTGGATTTTTCTCAGGTTTTCACCTGCCATATGAGTTCTGTTATACTCACAGACATCATTCAAACTTTTTTAGAAACTTCAGAGTGTTTTCTATCCAATACTACTAATAATATGCATATATTAGCATCTGGGACCGAGTAGGAGGCAGTTTACTCTGGGCACGCATTTCATCCAAAAGTGAAAATGCTGCCCCCTATCCCAAACAGGTTTTAATTGCTATATTGTAATTACTTCGCCACCATGGCCTATTTATTGCCTTAACTCATTTGCACTCACTGTATATAGACTTTTCTTCTTTCTACTGTATTATTGACTGTATGTTTGTTTATTCCATGTGTAACTCTGTGTTGTTGTATGTGTTGAACTGCTGTGCTTTATCTTGGCCAGGTCGCAGTTGTAAATGAGAACTTGTTCTCAACTACCTTACCTGGTTAAATAAAGATGGAATAAATAAAAATATATATTTAAACAAATTGGCCTGCATGGCTAATAATAAATGCCATGAACTTTACAGTTTGTAGCAGGCCTATGATATTTTCATCCTTAGGAAGAAGCAGGCTTCCAGGTCATTTAGATGACCTCTTTCTGCACATTGTTATTCCTATTTAGCTGTGAGTGATTGTCAGAGACGTGAAAGCAATTTACTGTATGTTAAAAAGTCATGTCCATATAAGCGTATTTCTTGTAACAACCATCATACATTGTTCCTAAACTGTCATGGTCAAAACATATTGATACAACATTAGCTAAGATGGAGAGAAGTCTGTCCATAATAAAGCGCTACTCTACCTTCTTCAAATCAAATCAAATCAAATCAAATTTTATTTGTCACATACACATGGTTAGCAGATGTTAATGCGAGTGTAGCGAAATGCTTGTGCTTCTAGTTCCGACAATGCAGTAATAACAAGTAATCTAACTAACAATTCCAAAACTACTGTCTTGTACACAGTGTAAGGGGATAAAGAATATGTACATAAGGATATATGAATGAGTGATGGTACAGAGCAGCATAGGCAAGATACAGTAGATGGTATCGAGTACAGTATGTACAAATGAGATGAGTATGTAAACAAAGTGGCATAGTTTAAAGTGGCTAGTGATACATGTATTACATAAGGATACAGTCGATGATATAGAGTACAGTATATACGTATGCATATGAGATGAATAATGTAGGGTAAGTAACATTATATAAGGTAGCATTGTTTAAAGTGGCTAGTGATATATTTACATCATTTCCCATCAATTCCCATTATTAAAGTGGCTGGAGTTGAGTCAGTGTCAGTGTGTTGGCAGCAGCCACTCAGTGTTAGTGGTGGCTGTTTAACAGTCTGATGGCCTTGAGATAGAAGCTGTTTTTCAGTCTCTCGGTCCCAGCTTTGATGCACCTGTACTGACCTCGCCTTCTGGATGATAGCGGGGTGAACAGGCAGTGGCTCGGGTGGTTGATGTCCTTGATGATCTTTATGGCCTTACTGTGACATCGGGTGGTGTAGGTGTCCTGGAGGGCAGGTAGTTTGCCCCCGGTGATGCGTTGTGCAGACCTCACTACCCTCTGGAGAGCCTTACGGTTGAGGGCGGTGCAGTTGCCATACCAGGCGGTGATACAGCCCGCCAGGATGCTCTCGATTGTGCATCTGTAGAAGTTTGTGAGTGCTTTTGGTGACAAGCCAAATTTCTTCAGCCTCCTGAGGTTGAAGAGGCGCTGCTGCGCCTTCTTCACGATGCTGTCTGTGTGAGTGGACCAATTCAGTTTGTCTGTGATGTGTATGCCGAGGAACTTAACTTGCTACCCTCTCCACTACTGTTCCATCGATGTGGATAGGGGGGTGTTCCCTCTGCTGTTTCCTGAAGTCCACAATCATCTCCTTAGTTTTGTTGACGTTGAGTGTGAGGTTATTTTCCTGACACCACACTTCGAGGGCCCTCACCTCCTCCCTGTAGGCCGTCTCGTCGTTGTTGGTAATCAAGCCTACCACTGTTGTGTCGTCCGCAAACTTGATGATTGAGTTGGAGGCGTGCGTGGCCACGCAGTCGTGGGTGAACAGGGAGTACAGGAGAGGGCTCAGAACGCACCCTTGTGGGGCCCCAGTGTTGAGGATCAGCGGGGAGGAGATGTTGTTGCCTACCCTCACCACCTGGGGGCGGACCGTCAGGAAGTCCAGTACCCAGTTGCACAGGGCGGGGTCGAGACCCAGGGTCTCGAGCTTGATGACGAGCTTGGAGGGTACTATGGTGTTGAATGCCGAGCTGTAGTCGATGAACAGCATTCTCACATAGGTATTCCTCTTGTCCAGATGGGTTAGGGCAGTGTGCAGTGTGGTTGAGATTGCATCGTCTGTGGACCTATTTGGGCGGTAAGCAAATTGGAGTGGGTCTAGGGTGTCAGGTAGGGTGGAGGTGATATGGTCCTTGACTAGTCTCTCAAAGCACTTCATGATGACGGATGTGAGTGCTACGGGGCGGTAGTCGTTTAGCTCAGTTACCTTAGCTTTCTTGGGAACAGGAACAATGGTGGCCCTCTTGAAGCATGTGGGAACAGCAGACTGGTATAGGGATTGATTGAATATGTCCGTAAACACACCGGCCAGCTGGTCTGCGCATGCTCTGAGGGCGCGGCTGGGGATGCCGTCTGGGCCTGCAGCCTTGCGAGGGTTAACACGTTTAAATGTCTTACTCACCTCGGCTGCAGTGAAGGAGAGACCGCATGTTTTCGTTGCAGGCCGTGTCAGTGGCACTGTATTGTCCTCAAAGCGGGCAAAAAAGTTATTTAGTCTGCCTGGGAGCAAGACATCCTGGTCCGTGACTGGGCTGGATTTCTTCCTGTAGTCCGTGATTGACTGTAGACCCTGCCACATGCCTCTTGTGTCTGAGCCGTTGAATTGAGATTCTACTTTGTCTCTGTACTGGCGCTTAGCTTGTTTGATAGCCTTGCGGAGGGAATAGCTGCACTGTTTGTATTCGGTCATGTTACCAGACACCTTGCCCTGATTAAAAGCAGTGGTTCGCGCTTTCAGTTTCACACGAATGCTGCCATCAATCCACGGTTTCTGGTTAGGGAATGTTTTAATCGTTGCTATGGGAACGACATCTTCAACGCACGTTCTAATGAACTCGCACACCGAATCAGCGTATTCGTCAATGTTTTTATCTGACGCAATACGAAACATCTCCCAGTCCACATGATGGAAGCAGTCTTGGAGTGTGGAGTCAGCTTGGTCGGACCAGCGTTGGACAGACCTCAGCGTGGGAGCCTCTTGTTTTAGTTTCTGTCTGTAGGCAGGGATCAACAAAATGGAGTCGTGGTCAGCTTTTCCGAAAGGGGGGCGGGGCAGGGCCTTATATGCGTCGCGGAAGTTAGAGTAACAATGATCCAAGGTCTTTCCACCCCTGGTTGCGCAATCGATATGCTGATAAAATTTAGGGAGTCTTGTTTTCAGATTAGCCTTGTTAAAATCCCCAGCTACAATGAATGCAGCCTCCGGATAAATCGTTTCCAGTTTGCAGAGAGTTAAATAAGATAAGAGAGTTAAATAACACTATATAACACTTCACAACACTATCTACAAGGCAGGTTCTACAGGCCCTAGTTTTGTCGCACCTGGACTACTGTTCAGTCGTGTGGTCAGGTGCCACAAAGAGTGACTTAGGAAAATTGCAATTGGCTCCGAACAGGACAGCATGGCTGGCCCTTGGATGTACACAAAGAGCTAACATTAATAATATGCATGTCAATCTCTCCTGGCTCAAATTGGAGGAGAGATTGACTTCATCACTACCTGTATTTGTGAGAGGTTTTGACATGTTGAACGCACCGAGCTGTCTGTTTAAACGACTAGCACACAGCTCAGACACCCCTGCATACCCCACAAGACATGCCACCAGAGGTCACTTCACGGTCCCCAAGTCCAGAACAGACTATGGGAGGTGCACAGTATTACATAGAGCCACGACTACATGGAACTCTATTCCACATCCGGTAACAGTAGAATCAGATTTTTATTTATTTATAAAAATGCACCTTATGGAACAGCGGGGACTGAGAAGCAACACAAACATATGCATACACATACACGATAACATACGCACTATACACACACGCACACATGGATTTTGTGTTGTAGATATGTGGTAGTGGAGTAGAGGCCTGAGGGCACACACTTGTGTGGTGTGAAATCTGTTATGAATGTATTATAATGTTTTTAAAATTGTATAACTGATTTTAATTTTGCCCAGACCCCAAGAAGAGAAGCAGATGCCTTGGCAGCAGCTAATGGGGATCCATAAAAAATACATTGTAAATGTCCATAAATTGTCTTAACTCCTAACCCTAATTCTAGCCATAATTGTAAACCTAAATGGTATGAAAGACGGTATGGAGTGTTGCAATGTCGTTTTTCGTCACAAAAGGGACGGAGCCTTGTAATACGCTCCGGCATGCAACGTACTTTTGTACTACCTGAAAATTGAGAGACGCCTTATCATTCCTTTCGCAGCCGTTGTGGCAGTGTTGTCGCTTGGTTCCTTGATCTGATCTATAGGCTATTCATCAGAATAGTATTCATAGTCTATTCATCAGAATAGTATTCATAGGCTATTCATCAGTGTAGTAGTAATCTCACCCCAAAATGTATTTTGTATACAAGTAATAACCAGTGATTCCAGGCTAGTGTGAAATGGTAGAACCTGTTGTAGCTAGCTAGCTAGCCATGCGCTTTTTTTCTCTGTGACCAAAACATGATTTTCTATTTTTTGCTGATATCAGAATGAATACACAAGCAGCATATCAAACTGGGATAATGTTTTAGGTTACACCGGCATAAATTTGCAAACATTTCTAAAAACCAGTTTTTGCTTTGTCATTTTGGGGTATTATGTGTAGATTGATGAGGGGAAAAAACTGTAATACATTTTAGAATAAGGCTGTAATGTAACAAAATGTGGAAAAAGTCAAGGGGTCTGAATACTTCCCGAAGGCACTGTATAAGTATATTTGCCAGGGCATATTTTTTAAAATTATAAATCTGATTTATTTCACATGATACATTATACAGTGCCATGGTTAAACACTCATTTCACGCCACTTTGAAACCAAAGTTACTTTTTCGTAGCAGGTTAGGAGAACTTACGGAGCAGGTTAGTAGAATTAACGTATCCGGTTAGGATAATTAACGTAGCAGGTTAGGAGACTGAGGTTAGGAAAAGGGTTAGGGTTAGCAAAAATGCTCTCCTAACCTGCTACGAAAATCCCTTTTTATCGAAGTGGCATGAAAAGAGTGTCCCAGCTAACTTGCTGTGTTTTTAGCCAGGCTAATCTAGAGGCAAAAGAAATGCACACATATTTAGGCGAGGTGCTGGCTAGCGGAGTAGAACACTTGAATAATTAAAAGAGAGCCACACACTCTAGGAGCTCAGATGCAATCATTTAATAACCAAGGTTTCGACAGACAAGCTGTCTTCATCAGGTTATAGCCAGGCTGTCAGCTAGCTACTACTAGCAAGGGAAGGCGGCAACACTTCACAAAATGAAATAACAGAAATAAAAAAACTTTGCTATCGCCCCCTTATGAATGGGAGTGGGACTGGTGAGGATATCATGTTACCAAAAGATGTCTGCTGTTCCAAAATTCCCACTCCACGCACATGAACGGAGTGAAGCTTGTAGTAAGTAGCCTTAAGCCTCAAATAGCCTTTTTCCTTGTGGGGTCCAGCGAAATGTCCCCACAAATTTCCTTGCTTTACCATCCTTGTGAGGACTTCCGGTCCCTACAAGGATAGAAAAACCAAACACACACACACACACACACACACGTGATTGGATAGGTAGAAGTAGTGTGTGGTCTGACCTCTCCTGTTGTTGCCACAGAGATCGAGTGGAGGAAGAGGAAGGAGGAAGAGGAAGAGGGGAAGGATGAGTTTGAAGTCCTGACTAGTGACGCCAAGACACTACAGGAGCAGGAGCTCCACAAGGTAACTCTTGACATGGATTCCTTATTCGTAATGTATTACATAAGTGCTTATTCAGTATATACAGTATATTATCAAAGGAAGTTTTACCGTCTTCACTAATCAATATTTATCGATTGATGGTGTGCATGGGTGTGTTTGTGTGTGTGGCGTGTATGCCAGATCAAGTCTAACCTGGGCAGGCTGATCCTGAAGGAGGAGAAGGAGGAGCAGGAGAAGGCTCTACTTGACATTGGCCGCAGGAAGACGCAGTCACTGCCAGACAGAACACACATGCACACAAGTAAGTTACAGTCCATTGTGTGTCTGTGTGTGTGTGTGTGTGTGCTAGAACCTGATTCTGATTGGTTGCTCTGATGTCTTCAGGTTTCTCCTTGAAGGTGTCCTCCAGCTCAGGTCTGACCAGGGTGAGTGTACAGTGTGTTTGCATGTGTTGCAGTAAGTGTGTGCGTGAGGATTTATATGTGTTACCTTTGTGCAGATGCAGTCTGCAGAGTTCACTACAGAGGGAAATCAGGGCAAAACAGGTAGGCTACATTTATCATGTATTACAAAAACAGTTGTAGTAGTGAAGTAGGACCTACACAATCAGTTTCACCAAATTACGATTTTGTGTCACTGGTCACATACAATACCTCATAATGTCTACCTCATCTCTGTACCCCACACATATAATTATTTGTAAGGACCCTCAGTCAAACAGTGAATTCATAACAAAAATTCAACCACAAAGACCAGAGAGGTTTTCCAATGCCTCGCAAAGAAGAGCACCTATGGTAAGACTTGAAAATGGCTGTCTAGCAATGATCAACAACCAACTTGACAGCGCATGAAGAATTTTATAAATGATAATTATTGATTGATTCACAAAATTTGTCATTATGGAGTATTGTGTGTAGATGGGTAAAAAAATCAATTTAATCCATTTTGAATTCAGGCTGAAACAACAAAATGCACACACAGTGCATTCGGAAAGTATTCAGACCCCTTGACTTTTTCCACATTTTGTTACGTTACAGCCTTATTCTAAAATTGATTAAATAAAATATTTTCCTAATCCAATCTATACACAATACCCCATAATGACAAAGTGAAAACAAGTTTTTAGAAAATGTTGCTAATTTATAAAAAATATAAAACCTTGTCTTATGTATGTAAGTATTCAAACCTTTTGCTATGAGACTTGAAATTGAGCTCAGGTGCATCCTGTTTCTATTGGTCATCCTTGATGTTTCTACAACTTGATTGGAGTCCACCTGTGGTAAATTCAATTGATTGGACATGATTTGGAAAGTCACACACCTGTTTATATAAGGTCCCACAGTTGAAAGTGCATGTCAGACCAAACCCCAAGCCATGAGGTCAAAGGAATTGTCCGTAGAAATCCAAGACAGGACTGTGTTGAGGCATAGATCTGGGGAAGGGTAGCAAAACATTTATGCAGCATTGAAGCTCCCTAAGAACACAGTGGCCTCCATCATTCTTAAATGGAAGAAGTTTGGAACCACCAAGACTTTTCCTAGAGCTGGCCGCTCGGCCAAACTGAGCAATCGGGGGAGAAGGGCCTTGGTCAGGGAGATAACGAAGAACTCTTAATGGTCAATGACAGAGCTCCAGATTTCCTCTGTGGAGATGGGAGAACCTTCCAGAAGGACAACCATCTCTGCAGTACTCCAACAATCAGGCCTTTATGGTAGAGTGGCCAGACAGAAGCCACTTCTCAGTCAAATGCACACATAGCCTGCTTGGAGTTTGCCAAAAGTCACCCAAAAGAAACAAGATTATCTGGTCTGATGAAACCAAGATTGAACTCTATGGCCTGAATGCAAAGTGTCACTGCTTTAGGAAACCTGGCACCATCTCTACGGTTAAGCGGGGTGGTGGCGTTTTTCAGCGGCGGGACTGGGAGACTAGTCAGGATCAAGGAAAAATGAACAGAGCAAAGTACAGAGATATCCTTGATGAAAACTTGCTCCAGAGTGCTCAGGACCTCAGAATGGGGCAATGGTTCACCTTCCAACAAGACCATCACCCTAAGCACACAGCCAAGACAATGCAGGAGTGGCTTCGGGACCAGTCTCTGAATGTCCTTGAGTGGCCCAGCCAGAGGCTGGACTTGAACCCGATTGAAAATCTCTGGAGAGACCTGAAAATAGCTGTGCAGCGGCTCGCCCTATCCAACCTGATAGAGCTTGAGAGGACCTGCAGAGAAGAATGGGAGAAACTCCCCAAATACAGGTGTGCCAAACTTGTAGCATCATACCCAAGAAGACTCGAGGCTGTAATCGCTGAGGTGCTTCAACAAAGTACTGAATAAAGGGGCGGCAGGTAGCCTAGTGGTTAGAGCGTTGGACTAGTAACCGAAAGGTTGCAAGATCAAATCCCCGAGCTGACAAGGTAAAACATCTGTTGTTCTGCCCCTGAACAAGGCAGTTAACCCACAGTTCCTAGGGCATCATTGAAAATAAGAATGTGTTCTTAACTGTCTTGCCTAGTTAAATAAAGGGGGAAAAAAGGTTCTGAATACTTACATAAATTTAATTTTTCAGTTTTTTTATTTTTAATAAATGTGAAAAAAATTCTAAACCTATTTTTGCTTGTCATTATGGGGTATTGTGTGTACAGTCGTGGCAAAAAGTTTGTGAAAATTAATATTTGTGTCATTCTCAAAAGTCTGCTACCTCAGTTTGTATGATGGCAATTTGCATATACTCCAGAATGTTATGAAGAGTGATCAGATGAATTGCAATTAATTGCAAAGTGAAAAATGAACTGAATCCCCAGGTGTGAGTGTTGACGAGGACCAGGCTGGAGATCACTCTGTCATGCTGATTGATTTTGAATAACAGACTGGAAGCTTCAAAAGGAGTTTGGTGCTTGGAATCATTGTTCTTTCTGTGTCAAACATGGTTACCTGCAAGGAAACACGTGCCGTCATCATTGCTTTGCACAAAAATGGCTTCACAGGCAAGGAGAGTAAGTAAGATTGCCAGTAAGATTGCACCTAAATCAACCATTTATCTGAACATCAAGAACTTCAAGGAGAGCGGTTCAGTTGTTGTGAAGAAGGCTTCAGGGCGCCCAAGAAAGTACAGCAAGCGCCAGGACCCTCTCCTAAAGTTGATTCAGATGCGGGATCGGGGCACCACCAGTACAGAGCTTGCTCAGGAATAGCAGCAGGCAAGTGTGAGTGCATCAGCACGCACAGTGAGGCGAAGACTTTTGGAGGATGGCCTGGTGTCAAGAAGGGCAGCAAAGAAGCCACTTCTCTCCAGGATAAACATCAGTGACAGACTGATATTCTGCAAAAGGTACAGGGATTGGACTGCTGAGAACTGGTGTAAAGTCATTTTCTCTGATGAATCCCCTTTCCGATTGTTTGGGGCATCTGGAAAAAGCTTGTCCGAAGAAGACAAGGTGAGCGCTACCATCAGTCCTGTGTCATGCCAACAGTAAAGCATCCTGAGCCCATTCATGTGTGGGGGTTGCTTCTCAGCCAAGGGAGTGGGCTCACTCACAATTTTGCCTAAGAACACAGCCATGAATAAATAATGGTACCAACACATCCTCCGAGAGTAACTTCTCCCAACCATCCAGGAACAGTTTGATGACGAACAATGCCTTTTCCAGAATGATGGCGCATCTTGCCATAAGGCAAAAGTGATAACTAAGTGGCTTGGAGAACAAAACATCGATATTTTGGGTCCATGGTCAGGAAACTCCCCAGACCTTAATCCCATTGAGAACTTGTGGTCAATCCTCAGGAGGCGGGTGGACAAACAAAAACCCACAAATTCTGACAAACTCCAAGCATTGATTATGCAAGAATGGGCTGCCATCAGTCAGAATGTGGCCCAGAAGTTAATTGACAGCATGCCAGGGCGGATTGCAGAGTTCTTGAAAAAGAAGGGTCAACACTGCAAATATTTACTCTTTGCATCAACTTCATGTCATTGTCAGTAAAAGCCTTTGCCACTTATGAAATGCTTGTAATTATACTTTTTTTTTTTTTTTTTTTTTTTGACTGGTTCTGTATATACACACAGTGGCCAGTTGCCTCCAGAACAGCCTAAATTCTGTGGGTAATGGATTCTACAAGGTGTGGCGTTCAAATGATGCTCAGTTGGTATTAAGGGACCTAACGTGTGTCAGGAAAACATTCCCCACACCATTACACCACCGCCACCAGCCTGTTTTGTTGACACCAGGCAGGATGGGGCCATGGACTCATGTTGCTTACGCCAAATCCTGACTCTGCCATCAGAATGTTTTTCCACTCCTTAATTGTCCAGTGAAGGTGATCGCGTGCCCACTGGAGATGCTTCTTCTTGTTTTTAGCTTATAGGAGTAAAACCTGGTGTGGTCGTCAGCTGCAGGAGCCCATCTGTAACAAGGAATGAGGAGTTGTGTACTGTGTCGTTATTTGCCCCAATGCCTGTATGCCTGCTTTATATAGCAAGCTACAGCCATGTAACTCACTGTCTGTAGGAGCGAACTATTTTCATGAACAGGGTGGTGTACCTAATAAACTGGCCACTGAGTGTATATTAAAGTGTATATCTACAGCCTTTTATATGTTGAATATAAGTATGTAATTATCTTCTTTTCTCTTGTCTCTCCCTGTTGTGTTGTGCAGCTGAACAGGTAAGGGTGTTGTTATGCCAGGATTTATTCTGATCAGCATCAGATCTGCTTTAATAACTAATTGAGCCCACATCTGTAGCCTTGACATGCGATCTCCACGAAAGCGATAACATTGCCTTTTTAAAAGCTGTGTTGTCTACAAGCGTGGTCAGGCTGAATCCCGGCCTTATTTTCATACCGACTCTTCCCTCTGCTCAAGTCATATCTATCTACCTCCAAGGCATTTTGATTACACAAACGGTGTGTGTGTGTGTGTGTGTCTAGAAAGGAGAGGCACCGCGGGAAAGGATGGACAGAGGAAAGTCACTGCCAAGTATGCTGGAACAGAAGGTGAGCACTGGTGAATACGCACCACGCATTCATGCACACAGGCAAAAATATATATAAAGACCCAGCCAGAACTGTGTGTTCTCCTCAGATCTACCCATATGAAATGCTCATAGTCACACATAGAGGGCGCTGCAATCTGCCGCCAGGCGTGGACCGTACCAGACTGGAGGTGTGTGTGCGTGTACATATGTGTGTTATTACTCAAATGTACAGTCGAAGTCAGAAGTTTACATACACTTAGGTTGGAGTAATTAAAACTCGTTTTCAACCACTCCACACATTTCTTGTTAACAACCTATAATTTTGGCAAGTGGGTTAGGACATCTACTTTGTGCATGACACAAGTAACCTTTCCAACAATTGTTTGCAATTCACTGTATCACAATTCCAGTGGGTCAGAAGTTTACATACACTAAGTTGACTGTGCCTTTAAACAGCTTGGAAAATTACAGAAAATGATGTCATGGCTTTAGAAGCTTCTGATAGGCTTATTGACATCATTTGAGTCAATTGGAGGTGTACCTGTGGATGTATTTCAAGGTACCACGTTCATCTGTACAAACAATAGTACGCAAGTATAAACCATGGGACCATGCAGCCGTCATACTGCTCAGGAAGGAGACATGTTCTGTCTCCTAGAGATGAACGTACTTTGGAAGCTTGTGGAAAGCTACCCACAACGTTAAACAATTTAAGGCAATGCTACCGAATACTAATTGAGTGTATGTAAACTTCTGACTCACTGGGAATGTGATGAAAGAAATAAAAGCTGAAATAAATCACTCTCTACTATTATTCTGACATTTCACATTCTTAAAATAAAGTGGTGATCCTATCTGACCTAAGACAGGGACTTTTTACTAGGATTAAATATCAGTAATTGTGAAAAACTGAGTTTAAATGTATTTGGCTAAGGTGTATGTAAACTTCCGACTTCAACTGTATGTGTGTATCTGTGTGTTTGCCTATGTGTTACTAAGCGTGTGCGTCTTTCTCCTCAGAGACACCTGTCTCCTGAGGACTTTGAGCGTCTGTTCGGAATGCCCATCGCCGAGTTCGACCGTCTGTCACTATGGAAACGAAATCATTTGAAAAAGAATGTTCAACTTTTCTAGCAGAAAGTGACCTTATCCTTCACAGAAAACAGGAACCGCTCCACTGCCTAACGAAGAATACCCCACAACACCAAACTATCACACCCTAACTAACCATAAAAATGTCACATCCTAACTAGTCCTATATCACTGTAGCCATATTCTACCTGTATGTTCCCGTCGTATCCTCTAGGGCTCTATTCAATCAGATCCGCTTTTGACGACATCTGCATAGCGGTTGTTTTGGAGGTGTCAGAGGTAGAAGAACTGCACGAGAGCTGTCAAATCCACAAGCGCCTCCTGGCATTCTACCTAAAGCGACATTGCCATTGGTTGCACAGAGTTGCATTAAGAGAAATACCATGTAGCCTTGTTTACAAGTTGGAACACTGGAATGTGAGATGTAATCTACACCTCCATTAGGATGATAGAAACCATCATTTAGTTTAGTGATTTTCAATTTGAGTGTCATAATTTCTATATGGCCTACATTCTGACGGGTGCGGCTGCGTGACATTGATCAAGAGCAGCTGATCACGTTTTGACAGCTCCAACTTAGTTACACCTCTAAAACATCAGCTATGCGAGGGTCTGCTGTCGCCGGTTAATGCTGGATCTGATTGAATCTGGGCCCTAGTCTCACTGGCTTTGATATAGAGCATCAGTACAGAGACAAGCCTGACCCAAGTCTTACCCCTAATCCTAACCGACCTGATCATAAGCATTGAGAATAGTATCTACTGCCTCCCAACCACATACACACACACACACATAGATGTACATACTGCACACACACTATCTAGCCACACAATAATTATCACTGCTTTTAATACACTTAGAAATGTGAAAATATTATAATTTTCATAGTAAATCTACAGTGCATTCGGTAAGTATTCAGACCTTCTCTTTTTTCCACATTGTTACGTTACAGCCCTATTCTTAAATGGATTTAAAAAAACATATGTTTACATACAGTGGGGAGAACAAGGATTTGATACACTGACGATTTTGCAGGTTTTCCTACTTACAAAGCATGCAGAGGTCTGTCATTTTTATCATAGGTACACTTCAACTGTGAGAGACGGAATCTAAAACAAAAGTCCAGATAATCACATTGTATGATTTTTAAGTAATTAATTAGCATTTTATTGCATGATATAAGTGTTTGATACATCAGCAAAGCAGAACTTAATATTTGGTACAGAAACCTTTGTTTGCAATTACAGAGATCATACGTTTCCTGTAGTTCTTGACCAGGTTTGCACACACTGCAGCAGGGATTTTGGCCCACTCCTCCATACAGACCTTCTCCAGATCCTTCAGGTTTCGGGGCTGTCGCTGGGCAATACGGACTTTCAGCTCCCTCCAAAGATTTTCTATTGGGTTCAGGTCTGGAGACTGGCTAGGCCACTCCAGGACCTTGAGATGCTTCTTACGGAGCCACTCCTTAGTTGCCCTGGCTGTGTGTTTCGGGTCGTTGTCATGCTGGAAGACCCAGCCACGACCCATCTTCAATGCTCTTACTGAGGGAAGGAGGTTGTTGGCCAAGATCTCGCGATACATGGCCCCATCCATCCTCCCCTCAATACGGTGCAGTCATCCTGTCCACTTTGCAGAAAAGCATCCCCAAAGAATGATGTTTCCACCTCCATGCTTCACAGTTGGGATGGTGTTCTTGGGGTTGTACTCATCCTTCTTTTTCCTCCAAACACGGCGAGTGGAGTTTAGACCAAAATGCTATATTTTTGTCTCATCAGACCACATGACCTTCTCCCATTCCTCCTCTGGATCATCCAGATGGTCATTGGCAAACTTCAGACGGGCCTGGACATGCACTGGCTTGAGCAGGGGGACCTTGCGTGCGCTGCAGGATTTTAATCCATGACTGCGTAGTGTGTTACTAATGGTTTTCTTTGAGACTGTGGTCCCAGCTCTCTTCAGATCATTGACCAGGTCCTGCCGTGTAGTTCTGGGCTGATCCCTCACCTTTCTCATGATCATTGATGCCCCACGAGGTGAGATCTTGCATGGAGACCCAGACCGAGGGTGATTGACCGTCATGTTGAACTTCTTCCATTTTCTAATAATTGCGCCAACAGTTGTTGCCTTCTCACCAAGCTGCTTGCCTATTGTCCTGTAGCCCATCCCAGCCTTCTGCAGGTCTACAATTTTATCCCTGAAGTCCTTACACAGCTCCCTGGTCTTGGCCATTGTGGAGAGGTTGGAGTCTGTTTGATTGAGTGTGTGGACAGGTGTCTTTTATACAGGCAACGAGTTCAAACCGGTGCAGTTAATACAGGTAATGAGCGGAGAAGAGGAGGGCTTCTTAAAGAAAAACTAACAGGTCTGTGAGAGATGGAATTCTTACTGGTTGGTAGGTGATCAAATACTTATGTCATGCAAGAAAATGCTAATTAATTACTTAAAAATCATACAATGTGATTTTCTGGATTTTTGTTTTAGATTCCGTCTCTCACAGTTGAAGTGTACCTATGATAAAAATTACAGACCTCTACATGCTTTGTAAGTAGGAAAACCTGCAAAATCGGCAGTGTATCAAATACTTGTTCTCCCCACTGTAAGTATTCAGACCCTTTACTCAGTGTTTTGTTGAAGCACCTTTGGCAGTGATTATAGCCTTGAGTCTTCTTGGGTATGATACAACAAGCTTGGCACACCTGTATTTGGGGAGTTTCTCCCATTCTTCTCTGCAGATCCTCTCAAGTTCTTGTCAGGTTGAATGCACAGCTATTTTCAGGTCTCTCCAGAGATGTTCAATCGGTTTCAAGTCCAGGCTCTGGCTTTGCTACTCAAGGACATTCAGAGACTGGTCCCGAAGCCACTCCTGCATTGTCTTCGCTGTGTGCTTATGGTCGTTGTCCTGTTGGAAGGTGGACCTTCGCCCCAGTATGAGGCGCTGAACACTCTGGAGCAAGTTTTCATCAAGGATCTCTCTGTCCTTTGCTCTGTTCATCTTTCTCTTGACCTTGACTAGTCTCCCAGTCCCTGCCGCTGAAAAACATCCCCACAGCATGATACTGCCACCACCATGCTTCACTGTTGGGATGGTATTGGCCAGGAGATGAGCAGTTCCTGGTTTCCTCCAGACGTGTTACTTGGCATTGAGGCCAAAGAATTGGTTTCATCAGACCAGAGAATCTTGTTTCTCATGGCCAGAGTCTTTTAGGTGCCTTTTGGCAACTCCAAGTGGTCTGTCATGTGCCTTTTGCTGAGGAGTGGCTTCTGTCTGGCCACTCTACCATAAAGGCCTGATTTGGTGGAGTGCTGCAGAGATGGTGGTCCTTCTGGAAGGTTCTCCCATCTCCACAGAGGAACTCTGGAGCTCTGTCAGTGACCATCGGGTTCTTGGTCACCTCCCTGACCAAGGCCCTTCTCCTCTGATTACTCAGTATGTCCGGGAGGCCAGCTCTAGGAAGAGTGGTGGTAGTTCCAAACGTATTCCATTTAAGAATGATGGAGGCCACTGTGTTCTTGGGAACCTTTAATGCTGCAGATATGTTTTGGTACTCTTCCCCAGATTTGTGCCTCAACACAATCCTGTCTCGGAGCTCCACGGACAATTTCTTCGACCTCATGGCTTGGTTTTTGCTCTGACATGCACTGTCAACTGTGGGACCTTATATAGACAGGTGTGTGCCTTTCCAAATCATATCCAATCAATTGAATTTACCACAGGTGAACTCCAATAAAGTTGTAGAAACATCTCAAGTAAAATCAATGGAAACAGGATGCACCTAAGCTCAATTTTGGGTCTCATAGCAAATGGTGTAAATAAGGTATTTCTGTTTTTAATTTTTAATAAATTGGCAACATTTCTAAAAACCTGTTTTTGCTTTGTCGTTATGGGGTATTGTGTGTAGATTGAGTGGGAAAAACAATTTAATACGGCTGTAATGTAACAAAATGTGGAGAAAGTCGAGGGGTCTGAATACTTTCCGAATGCACTGTATGTTCAAACTTCACATTATCACTGTGATTTGTTTTTACATGATTGATCGACCATGGTTCATGTTTTATAGAAATGTTGTTGTGTATTAGTAGCTTTTTATTCACGTTAATATATTTCCTGGTGTGAACCCATGACTGAGGTTGACAAATATTATTGTATTAATCTGAAAATGATTCTCTCAAAACAGAACAGCGATATTTTTTTCTTTTCGTGGTTATTCTCAAATCAGAAACAGGCTCTAAGATCGTAGAAAAGGTTCTGAGACCAGTAGGACATTCCTGGCATGAAGAACATCAGAAATGATTACCATTCTAAATCCCACCCAGAACAAGACCCGTAATCCCTACCTCCCAACCCTAGTGTATATGCTGAATTTGGAAAATGAATAAAATAAGTGTTGTATTATTTGTTTTAATTACATTTAACATATGACAACAAATCTAGCTGTATAGAAAACACTGTCCTTTGTCATTCAACAAATTCTACAAGGTAACAAAGGTGTTTATTTTCAGTTTTTTATTGAATGGGTACAGCTACATAAATCAGAGGCCTCGCAGTACAAATACTTGCCCAAAAAAAGTTTTGAAATTCAGCTATTATGAAAAACCTTGATTAAACGATCTCTGTACATTCTGTGAGATATGTTGAGGAGCTGGAACAGAAGTCAGAAACAAGACGAGGCCCCATCACCACTCACATACGCGTTAACCCCATTCTCTATTGACCCTCAATACCTCCACCCCTTAATACCGCCACCCATGCAAACACACACACTCCAAACAGCCTTCACTTATTCATCATCCAACAACCACCATCTTCCACACACTCTCAAACACCTTTCATTCATACCTCTCCCTCATACACGATCTAGCTTGTGCTTCTCCACTGTTAACAGACTGATGTCTTAGAGAGAAAACAAATCTCTCCCTCGCTGATCTAGGTATGAAGCCTAATTCGATTTTTCGTAAAAAATAAAACAAAAACAGTCAATCACATTGAGAGACGGGAACATTTATAATGTACATATAATATAAATGTCAATACTTTTGTCACACTGTCATTGGCATTAGAAAGAATGGATTTAATGCAATGGTGGTTCAAACGGATTTCTCTTTTTTTATTCAAGTGCTCTTGCTTGCTCTTTTTGGGTGGGACACAGACACAGCGAAGGTACTTTATATATATCTTAGGCACCATAGCCTAGGTACATTATATACTATATATCTTAGGCACCATAGCCTAGGTACTTTATATACTATATTTCTTAGGCATCATAGCCTAGGTACTTTATATACTATATTTCTTAGGCATCATAGCCTAGGTACTTTATATCTTAGTAATGTTATCTAATATATAAAGTACCAAGGCAAAGACCTTTATATGAGTTGCAGCGTAGGTCTTCCTTTGCCAAGCACACAAATAGGTGGTGTGACTATTATCCCAATTATCAACTCAAAATTACAAAATGGATTTGCCTTTTATTTAATACGGCAGTGATGCCCCAGCCTAGGGACAGTCAATAAAGAAATGTACATTGTAGATTGAGTCGTCATGTATCATTTATAGAAATGTACAATGTAGATTAAATCATGTGTCATTTGTTCAGATCCACTGTTAGACTCCAATGACATTAGATTCATTCTAGATGATGAAATAAATAAACATGATGCTAGGACTGATTCTCTGGAGGCCAAGTAACAAAGACCCATCCTTACTGCCCCTCAGAGAGAGAGGGGGGAGAAGAGGAGAGCAGGAAAAGAGGGGGACACGGAGGGAGTAGGATAGGGAGGGAGGGACACAGAGCGGGAAGGAGGGAGGGATACAGAGAGCGGGAGAGAGGGAGGGATACAGAGAGCGGGAGGGAGGGATACAGAGAGCGGGAGGGAGGGAGGGATACAGAGAGCGGGAGAGAGGGAGGGATACAGAGAGCGGGAGGGAGGGAGGGAGGGATACAGAGAGCGGGAGGGAGGGAGGGAGGGATACAGAGAGCGGGAGGGAGGGAGGGAGGGATACAGAGAGCGGGAGGGAGGGAGGGAGGGATACAGAGAGCGGGAGGGAGGGATACAGAGAGCGGGAGGGAGGGAGGGATACAGAGAACGGGAGGGAGGGAGGGATACAGAGAGCGGGAGGGAGGGAGGGATACAGAGAGCGGGAGGGAGGGAGGGATACAGAGAGCGGGAGGGAGGGAGGGATACAGAGAGCGGGAGGGAGGGAGGGATACAGAGAGCGGGAGGGAGGGATACAGAGAGCGGGAGGGAGGGAGGGATACAGAGAGCGGGAGGGAGGGAGGGATACAGAGAGCGGGAGGGAGGGAGGGATACAGAGAGCGGGAGGGAGGGAGGGATACAGAGAGCGGGAGGGATACAGAGAGCGGGAGGGATACAGAGAGCGGGAGGGATACAGAGAGCGGGAGGGATACAGAGTGCGGGAGGGAGGGAGGGATACAGAGAACGGGAGGGAGGGAGGGATACAGAGAGCAGGAGGGAGGGAGGGATACAGAGCGGGAGGGAGGGAGGGATACAGAGAGCGGGGGGAGGGATACAGAAAGAGGGAGGGGGGAGGGATACAGAAGCGGGAGGGAGGGAGGGATACAGAGAGCGGGAGGGAGGGAGGGATACAGAGAGCGGGAGGGAGGGAGGGATACAGAGAGCGGGAGGGATACAGAGAGCGGGAGGGATACAGAGAGCGGGAGGAAGGGATGGATACAGAGAGCGGGAGGGAGGGAGGGAGAGCGGGAGGGATCCGGAGGGAGAGCGGGAGGGAGGGAGGGGGAGGGAGAGCGGGAGGGAGGGAGGGAGGGTCTGTCACTATGGAAACGAAATCATTTGAAAAAGAATGTTCAACTTTTCTAGCAGAAAGTGACCTTATCCTTCACAGAAAACAGGAACCGCTCCACTGCCTAACGAAGAATACCCCACAACACCAAACTATCACACCCTAACTAACCATAAAAATGTCACATCCTAACTAGTCCTATATCACTGTAGCCATATTCTACCTGTATGTTCCCGTCGTATCCTCTAGGGCTCTATTCAATCAGATCCGCTTTTGACGACATCTGCATAGCGGTTGTTTTGGAGGTGTCAGAGGTAGAAGAACTGCACGAGAGCTGTCAAATCCACAAGCGCCTCCTGGCATTCTACCTAAAGCGACATTGCCATTGGTTGCACAGAGTTGCATTAAGAGAAATACCATGTAGCCTTGTTTACAAGTTGGAACACTGGAATGTGAGATGTAATCTACACCTCCATTAGGATGATAGAAACCATCATTTAGTTTAGTGATTTTCAATTTGAGTGTCATAATTTCTATATGGCCTACATTCTGACGGGTGCGGCTGCGTGACATTGATCAAGAGCAGCTGATCACGTTTTGACAGCTCCAACTTAGTTACACCTCTAAAACATCAGCTATGCGAGGGTCTGCTGTCGCCGGTTAATGCTGGATCTGATTGAATCTGGGCCCTAGTCTCACTGGCTTTGATATAGAGCATCAGTACAGAGACAAGCCTGACCCAAGTCTTACCCCTAATCCTAACCGACCTGATCATAAGCATTGAGAATAGTATCTACTGCCTCCCAACCACATACACACACACACACATAGATGTACATACTGCACACACACTATCTAGCCACACAATAATTATCACTGCTTTTAATACACTTAGAAATGTGAAAATATTATAATTTTCATAGTAAATCTACAGTGCATTCGGTAAGTATTCAGACCTTCTCTTTTTTCCACATTGTTACGTTACAGCCCTATTCTTAAATGGATTTAAAAAAACATATGTTTACATACAGTGGGGAGAACAAGGATTTGATACACTGACGATTTTGCAGGTTTTCCTACTTACAAAGCATGCAGAGGTCTGTCATTTTTATCATAGGTACACTTCAACTGTGAGAGACGGAATCTAAAACAAAAGTCCAGATAATCACATTGTATGATTTTTAAGTAATTAATTAGCATTTTATTGCATGATATAAGTGTTTGATACATCAGCAAAGCAGAACTTAATATTTGGTACAGAAACCTTTGTTTGCAATTACAGAGATCATACGTTTCCTGTAGTTCTTGACCAGGTTTGCACACACTGCAGCAGGGATTTTGGCCCACTCCTCCATACAGACCTTCTCCAGATCCTTCAGGTTTCGGGGCTGTCGCTGGGCAATACGGACTTTCAGCTCCCTCCAAAGATTTTCTATTGGGTTCAGGTCTGGAGACTGGCTAGGCCACTCCAGGACCTTGAGATGCTTCTTACGGAGCCACTCCTTAGTTGCCCTGGCTGTGTGTTTCGGGTCGTTGTCATGCTGGAAGACCCAGCCACGACCCATCTTCAATGCTCTTACTGAGGGAAGGAGGTTGTTGGCCAAGATCTCGCGATACATGGCCCCATCCATCCTCCCCTCAATACGGTGCAGTCATCCTGTCCACTTTGCAGAAAAGCATCCCCAAAGAATGATGTTTCCACCTCCATGCTTCACAGTTGGGATGGTGTTCTTGGGGTTGTACTCATCCTTCTTTTTCCTCCAAACACGGCGAGTGGAGTTTAGACCAAAATGCTATATTTTTGTCTCATCAGACCACATGACCTTCTCCCATTCCTCCTCTGGATCATCCAGATGGTCATTGGCAAACTTCAGACGGGCCTGGACATGCACTGGCTTGAGCAGGGGGACCTTGCGTGCGCTGCAGGATTTTAATCCATGACTGCGTAGTGTGTTACTAATGGTTTTCTTTGAGACTGTGGTCCCAGCTCTCTTCAGATCATTGACCAGGTCCTGCCGTGTAGTTCTGGGCTGATCCCTCACCTTTCTCATGATCATTGATGCCCCACGAGGTGAGATCTTGCATGGAGACCCAGACCGAGGGTGATTGACCGTCATGTTGAACTTCTTCCATTTTCTAATAATTGCGCCAACAGTTGTTGCCTTCTCACCAAGCTGCTTGCCTATTGTCCTGTAGCCCATCCCAGCCTTCTGCAGGTCTACAATTTTATCCCTGAAGTCCTTACACAGCTCCCTGGTCTTGGCCATTGTGGAGAGGTTGGAGTCTGTTTGATTGAGTGTGTGGACAGGTGTCTTTTATACAGGCAACGAGTTCAAACCGGTGCAGTTAATACAGGTAATGAGCGGAGAAGAGGAGGGCTTCTTAAAGAAAAACTAACAGGTCTGTGAGAGATGGAATTCTTACTGGTTGGTAGGTGATCAAATACTTACTTATGTCATGCAAGAAAATGCTAATTAATTACTTAAAAATCATACAATGTGATTTTCTGGATTTTTGTTTTAGATTCCGTCTCTCACAGTTGAAGTGTACCTATGATAAAAATTACAGACCTCTACATGCTTTGTAAGTAGAAAACCTGCAAAATCGGCAGTGTATCAAATACTTGTTCTCCCCACTGTAAGTATTCAGACCCTTTACTCAGTGTTTTGTTGAAGCACCTTTGGCAGTGATTATAGCCTTGAGTCTTCTTGGGTATGATACAACAAGCTTGGCACACCTGTATTTGGGGAGTTTCTCCCATTCTTCTCTGCAGATCCTCTCAAGTTCTTGTCAGGTTGAATGCACAGCTATTTTCAGGTCTCTCCAGAGATGTTCAATCGGTTTCAAGTCCAGGCTCTGGCTTTGCTACTCAAGGACATTCAGAGACTGGTCCCGAAGCCACTCCTGCATTGTCTTCGCTGTGTGCTTATGGTCGTTGTCCTGTTGGAAGGTGGACCTTCGCCCCAGTATGAGGCGCTGAACACTCTGGAGCAAGTTTTCATCAAGGATCTCTCTGTCCTTTGCTCTGTTCATCTTTCTCTTGACCTTGACTAGTCTCCCAGTCCCTGCCGCTGAAAAACATCCCCACAGCATGATACTGCCACCACCATGCTTCACTGTTGGGATGGTATTGGCCAGGAGATGAGCAGTTCCTGGTTTCCTCCAGACGTGTTACTTGGCATTGAGGCCAAAGAATTGGTTTCATCAGACCAGAGAATCTTGTTTCTCATGGCCAGAGTCTTTTAGGTGCCTTTTGGCAACTCCAAGTGGTCTGTCATGTGCCTTTTGCTGAGGAGTGGCTTCTGTCTGGCCACTCTACCATAAAGGCCTGATTTGGTGGAGTGCTGCAGAGATGGTGGTCCTTCTGGAAGGTTCTCCCATCTCCACAGAGGAACTCTGGAGCTCTGTCAGTGACCATCGGGTTCTTGGTCACCTCCCTGACCAAGGCCCTTCTCCTCTGATTACTCAGTATGTCCGGGAGGCCAGCTCTAGGAAGAGTGGTGGTAGTTCCAAACGTATTCCATTTAAGAATGATGGAGGCCACTGTGTTCTTGGGAACCTTTAATGCTGCAGATATGTTTTGGTACTCTTCCCCAGATTTGTGCCTCAACACAATCCTGTCTCGGAGCTCCACGGACAATTTCTTCGACCTCATGGCTTGGTTTTTGCTCTGACATGCACTGTCAACTGTGGGACCTTATATAGACAGGTGTGTGCCTTTCCAAATCATATCCAATCAATTGAATTTACCACAGGTGAACTCCAATAAAGTTGTAGAAACATCTCAAGTAAAATCAATGGAAACAGGATGCACCTAAGCTCAATTTTGGGTCTCATAGCAAATGGTGTAAATAAGGTATTTCTGTTTTTAATTTTTAATAAATTGGCAACATTTCTAAAAACCTGTTTTTGCTTTGTCGTTATGGGGTATTGTGTGTAGATTGAGTGGGAAAAACAATTTAATACGGCTGTAATGTAACAAAATGTGGAGAAAGTCGAGGGGTCTGAATACTTTCCGAATGCACTGTATGTTCAAACTTCACATTATCACTGTGATTTGTTTTTACATGATTGATCGACCATGGTTCATGTTTTATAGAAATGTTGTTGTGTATTAGTAGCTTTTTATTCACGTTAATATATATTTCCTGGTGTGAACCCATGACTGAGGTTGACAAATTATTATTGTATTAATCTGAAAATGATTCTCTCAAAACAGAACAGCGATATTTTTTTATTTTCGTGGTTATTCTCAAATCAGAAACAGGCTCTAAGATCGTAGAAAAGGTTCTGAGACCAGTAGGACATTCCTGGCATGAAGAACATCAGAAATGATTACCATTCTAAATCCCACCCAGAACAAGACCCGTAATCCCTACCTCCCAACCCTAGTGTATATGCTGAATTTGGAAAATGAATAAAATAAGTGTTGTATTATTTGTTTTAATTACATTTAACATATGACAACAAATCTAGCTGTATAGAAAACACTGTCCTTTGTCATTCAACAAATTCTACAAGGTAACAAAGGTGTTTATTTTCAGTTTTTATTGAATGGATACAGCTACATAAATCAGAGGCCTCGCAGTACAAATACTTGCCCAAAAAAAGTTTTGAAATTCAGCTATTATGAAAAACCTTGATTAAACGATCTCTGTACATTCTGTGAGATATGTTGAGGAGCTGGAACAGAAGTCAGAAACAAGACGAGGCCCCATCACCACTCACATACGCGTTAACCCCATTCTCTATTGACCCTCCACCCCTTAATACCGCCACCCATGCAAACAGCCTTCACTTATTCATCATCCAACAACCACCATCTTCCACACACTCTCAAACACCTTTCATTCATACCTCTCCCTCATACACGATCTAGCTTGTGCTTCTCCACTGTTAACAGACTGATGTCTTAGAGAGAAAACAAATCTCTCCCTCGCTGATCTAGGTATGAAGCCTAATTCGATTTTTCGTAAAAAATAAAACAAAAACAGTCAATCACATTGAGAGACGGGAACATTTATAATGTACATATAATATAAATGTCAATACTTTTGTCACACTGTCATTGGCATTAGAAAGAATGGATTTAATGCAATGGTGGTTCAAACGGATTTCTCTTTTTTTATTCAAGTGCTCTTGCTTGCTCTTTTTGGGTGGGACACAGACACAGCGAAGGTACTTTATATATATCTTAGGCACCATAGCCTAGGTACATTATATACTATATATCTTAGGCACCATAGCCTAGGTACATTATATACTATATATCTTAGGCACCATAGCCTAGGTACTTTATATACTATATTTCTTAGGCATCATAGCCTAGGTACTTTATATCTTAGTAATGTTATCTAATATATAAAGTACCAAGGCAAAGACCTTTATATGAGTTGCAGCGTAGGTCTTCCTTTGCCAAGCACACAAATAGGTGGTGTGACTATTATCCCAATTATCAACTCAAAATTACAAAATGGATTTGCCTTTTATTTAATACGGCAGTGATGCCCCAGCCTAGGGACAGTCAATAAAGAAATGTACATTGTAGATTGAGTCGTCATGTATCATTTATAGAAATGTACAATGTAGATTAAATCATGTGTCATTTGTTCAGATCCACTGTTAGACTCCAATGACATTAGATTCATTCTAGATGATGAAATAAATAAACATGATGCTAGGACTGATTCTCTGGAGGCCAAGTAACAAAGACCCATCCTTACTGCCCCTCAGAGAGAGAGGGGGGAGAAGAGGAGAGCAGGAAAAGAGGGGGACACGGAGGGAGTAGGATAGGGAGGGAAGGAGGGAGGGATACAGAGAGCGGGAGAGAGGGAGGGATACAGAGAGCGGGAGGGAGGGATACAGAGAGCGGGAGGGAGGGATACAGAGAGCGGGAGGGAGGGAGGGAGGGATACAGAGAGCGGGAGGGAGGGAGGGAGGGAGGGATACAGAGAGGGAGGGATACAGAGAGCGGGAGGGAGGGATACAGAGAGCGGGAGGGAGGGAGGGATACAGAGAGCGGGAGGGAGGGAGGGATACAGAGAGCGGGAGGGAGGGAGGGATACAGAGAGCGGGAGGGAGGGAGGGATACAGAGGGGGGGAGGGAGGGATGGATACAGAGAGCGGGAGGGAGGGAGGGAGGGATACAGAGAGCGGGAGGGAGGGAGGGATACAGAGAGCGGGAGGGAGGGAGGGATACAGAGAGCGGGAGGGAGGGAGGGATACAGAGAGCGGGAGGGAGGGAGGGATACAGAGAGCGGGAGGGATACAGAGAGCGGGAGGGATACAGAGAGCGGGAGGGATACAGAGAGCGGGAGGGAGGGAGGGATACAGAGAGCGGGAGGGAGGGAGGGATACAGAGAGCGGGAGGGAGGGAGGGAGGGATACAGAGAGCGGGAGGGAGGGAGGGATACAGAGAGCGGGAGGGATACAGAGAGCGGGAGGAAGGGATGGATACAGAGAGCGGGAGGGAGGGAGGGGGAGGGAGAGCGGGAGGGAGAGTGGGAGGAAGGGGGAGGGAAAAATTTGAGCGGGAGGGATACAGAGGGAGGTGGGCCAGATGCCTAGGCCTGTGTGTTGGTCCCGTTCTTGTTAGGTGGGCCACTGGCTGGGAGGTTGTTGGGAGGGGGAGGAGCATCTTGGCGAGGGGGCATCCGTTCATTGACCCTGTCCAGACCTCGGGCCTCCTCAAAGGACTGGATCTTATGCTGCGGGTTGAACCCTTGGATAGCTGGAGAGAGATGTGGAGTTTAGCATCAGTGCAGGATACAGCACAATACAGGGGGGTTGGTCTGACTCTTAGTAAGGGAGGTATGGGGGTGAAGAGGAAGATTTAGGATATAATCTACAGTCTAGTAGGTACTAGGTAGTGGTTGGTAGGGGTAATAGAAGTATAGTCTAATATGGTCATGTTTAGTCTAATACATAAAGTGTAGTTTGACATTGTAGACTTGAGGGGTTTGGTTGTTAGAAGGTTTTGGTAGTTAGAGGTAAGACACTTACTTCAAAAACATCAAGGCAGCATGGGCAAACAAACAGAGAAAAGGAGATTGAGACCAGGTGGAGGAGAGGGAGTGGAGCGAAGTATCAGACTATTTGGTAAATGGCATAAATAGTCTGATACTTTTAAACTTCATGGTATGTCTTCTTAACTTAGTAATATGTATATAAACAACAATAATACAGTCAAATTTTGGGGAGGGAGGAAGAGAGATGGAGACAGAGATGAGAAATGACTTGCGTACCTCGTGCCTCTTCTGCCTGTACGGTAGCTGTGTAAGCGTGAGTAGTAGAGCCATGCCCAAAACATACAGAGAGAGAGTTAACATTACCAACAGACCCAGATCAGTGAGTTAAACATCTATAGTCAGTGAGTTGTTATCAATTCATTCAGAGTGGTAAACATCTATAGTCAGTGAGTTATCAATTTATTTATTCAGTGTTAAACATCTATAGTCAGTGAGATATCAATTTATTTATTCAGAGTGGTAAACATCTATAGTCAGTGAGTTGTTATCAATGCAGTCAGTCATACGATCATTCAACCCCAACCTCCCCAGCCCACTTCCCTCTGAAACGTGACACAGGAGTTACACATGACTGTGATTAGTGTAGAAAGGGGAATGTTCTGGGTTTAAGAGATTGATCAAGGTTTAAAGAGAATTCTGCAGGTTAGAGAATGTGGATTAGGGATAGGTGAGTGAGAGAGAGCCAGGGAGTGTGTGTGTGAGAGAGTCAGGGAGCCCGAGAGAGGGTTAAGTCTGTTGGTGGGTTTGAGTGCAGGCAAAGGATAAAATAATTCTCTCATGATGCAATAGTAGTTCAGGTGAGAGTGTGTGTGTGTGTAGGTGTGCATACGTACCGCTCTCCAGGGTCTGCCGTCCTCCAGACAGAACTCCCACAGGCAAGGCCCCAGTGGGGGTCAGCCCCTTCAGCTGTAACACACTCTCATTCTCCTCTCTGTCAACACACACATTCAGTTTCCAGAGTCAACAGCATGGTTGTTACAAGCGGGGCACCATACAAAGATTGGACTGGAAGCTGAACATAACCAAGTCCAGATAGAATCTGTATGCAGGTCTTCTCATCAATGCCTTTACAGTGGTTGATTACATCTAATCAATGAAACCAGAGAGAGTCAAACACGCGTGTACTGTACCTGAGCACAGAAAAGACACGGGCCATCTTCCCGATCGCTCGGATCTTATTCCTGATTACCTCCTTCCTCACAGCAGAAGTTCCAGCTGAGAGGGAGAGAAAGGTAGAGGGAGAGAAAACGAGAAAGCGAGAGAGAGGGAAAGAGGATTGAGAGAAAGAAGGGAGGAGAGAGGGAGAAAGAAGGGAGGAGAGAGGGAGAAAGAAGGTAGGAGAGAGGGAGAAAGAAGGTAGGAGAGAGGGAGAAAGAAGGTAGGAGAGAGGGAGAAAGAAGGTAGGAGAGAGGGAGAAAGAAGGGAGGAGAGAGGGAGAAAGAAGGGGGGAGAGAGGGAGAAAGAAGGGAGGAGAGAGGGAGAAAGAAGGGGGGAGAGAGGGAGAAAGAAGGGAGGAGAGAGGGAGAAAGAAGGGAGGAGAGAGGGAGAAAGAAGGGAGGAGAGAGGAAGAAAGAAGGGAGGAGAGAGGAAGAAAGAAGGGAGGAGAGAGGGAGAAAGAAGGTAGGAGAGAGGGAGAAAGAAGGGAGAAGAGAGGGAGAAAGAAGGTAGGAGAGAGGGAGAAAGAAGGGAGGAGAGAGGGAGAAAGAAGGGAGGAGAGGGAGAAAGAAGGGAGGAGAGAGGGAGAAAGAAGGTAGGAGAGAGGGAGAAAGAAGGTAGGAGAGAGGGAGAAAGAAGGGAGGAGAGAGGGAGAAAGAAGGGAGGAGAGAGGGAGAAAGAAGGGAGGAGAGAGGGAGGAGAGAGGGAGAAAGAAGGGAGGAGAGAGGAAGAAAGAAGGGAGGAGAGAGGGAGAAAGAAGGGGGGAGAGGGAGAAAGAAGGGAGGAGAGAGGGAGAAAGAAGGTAGGAGAGAGGGAGAAAGAAGGGAGGAGAGGGGAGAAAGAAGGGGGGAGAGGGAGAAAGAAGGGAGGAGAGAGGGAGAAAGAAGGTAGGAGAGAGGGAGAAAGAAGGGAGGAGAGAGGGAGAAAGAAGGTAGGAGAGAGGGAGAAAGAAGGTAGGAGAGAGGGAGAAAGAAGGTAGGAGAGAGGGAGAAAGAAGGTAGGAGAGAGGGAGAAAGAAGGGAGGAGAGAGGGAGAAAGAAGGGGGAGGTAACAGACTTGTGAAACATAACACACCGTCCGTGTTCAAGAGCATCCAGAACCGTGATGTATTATGGGTAAATGGATTTTTAGATCAGTCAGTCAACTTTAAAGTCTGCTGCAATGTCGAACGCGCCCACACACACAGCTCAGCTGATACTCAGCTGCCATGTGGCAACAATAGAGGCGTTGATAAATATCTGTTGTTGGATCCGTTAGGGGTGTGAACTCTATCACCTCTTCACGTCTATTTTTGCTACACTGCACTTCAGTCAAAAACAACTTCACTTCCTTAAAGGTTTCATTTCCTCTTTGAAGAAACACGTTGCAACTATATCATCATTTTCATACATGGAAAGTCAATATGAAAGAGTTGTTAAGTGTCTGTCTCTTACCCTCGCAGGTGTCGTCTCCTTCAGACATGAGCTCGTCATCAGAGCAGATGTTGAGCACGTTAACCAGCATCTCTGTCACTGTAGGAACACACACACACATTATCTCACACAGAGGTCAGTTTTGCAAAGGTAACAAGAAGCCCAAAGTTACTACACACCGTTATAACACACACATATACACTCACCCTTCTCGCCTACGAAGGGCAGAGACCAGGTGAAGACGTCCATGAAGTTGGGCAGCCAGTAGGGGTGTGGGGAGCAGTTGAACTGCCGGATGTTCATCACGTTGTTCTCATACTTCAGCACCGCCGCTACAAGAACACACACACACACACACACACATGCTCTACCCTGTGTTGCCATGGTTTCTACCTTGTTGTCATGGTTTCTAACGTGGGTAACCTTTGTGTTTGTTTACCTTTGTTGTTGTACACGTCCAGGTAATTCGGAGCAGAGAAGATCGTGATCAGAGAAGGAAAACCCGTCGTCTGGCTTTTCCTGTACATTCTATACCTGGAATACACAGTTTATATCACAAAACAGTATCATACTACTATTATTATGAATTAATATTGTTAATAATACTCACCCAGCGTCCTGGGCTTCATGTGCTCTTATTACTGACAGCAGGTTATTGTTCATCAGAAAGTCACATACTGCTGGGTAACTGTAGAAGTAGGAGCAGCCTCGAACTGAGTTATGAGCAAAGTGTTCCTGGGTCTTCTCAGAGCCGTAGTCTTCTCCAGGGTCTGACCACAGCAGGTCACACATGGGTCCGAACGCAGGGGGCTCCTTAAACCGGTCCAGCTGGTCAGCACAGAGTTAAACACAGTGAATCTACAGGGTTAATCCGGTTAACAGTTAAATAACGCTGGGTGCTCCTTATACCAGTCAAAACACTTAATATCATTGTCAGCTTCACCAGTCAAAACACTTAATATCATTGTCAGCTTCACCAGTCAAAACACTTAATATCATTGTCAGCTTTACCAGTCAAAACACTTAATATCATTGTCAGCTTTACCAGTCAAAACACTTAATATCATTGTCAGCTTCACCAGTCAAAACACTTAATATCATTGTCAGCTTCACCAGTCAAAACACTTAATATCATTGTCAGCTTCACCAGTCAAAACACTTAATATCATTGTCAGCTTCACCAGTTAAAACAATTAATAGAGTTAATCCAAAGCAGGTCAGGGGTTAGAGGTCAGGGGTCATACCTTGCGTATGTCGTCCAGACAGGTGATTTCGGGGCTCAGGCCTCCGTGGACACACAGGAACTGCTGGTTGAGGAGCGCAGCCAGGGGAAGGCAATCAAACGCCTCCATACACGCATCATACACACGCTCAGAGTACTTTATCTTACCTAGAACACAACAGAGAGGACATTATTATTACTATAAGATATACAGACACGCACCCACCCACAGAAACCCAGACACGCACCCACCCACAGCAACCCAGACACTCACCCACCCACAGCAACCCAGACACGCACACACCCACAGAAACCCAGACACGCACCCACCCACAGAAACCCAGACACGCACACACCCACAGAAACCCAGACACGCACACACCCACAGAAACCCAGACACGCACAGAAACCCAGACACCCACAGAAACCCAGACACCCACAGAAACCCAGACACGCACACACGCACAGAAACCCAGACACGCACAGAAACCCAGACACGCACAGAAACCCAGACACGCACACACCCACAGAAACCCAGACACACACCCACCCACAGAAACCCAGACACGCACCCACCCACAGAAACCCAGACACGCACCCACCCACAGAAACCCAGACACGCACCCACCCACAGAAACCCAGACACGCACCCACCCACAGAAACCCAAACACGCACCCACCCACAGCAACCCAGACACGCACCCACCCACAGAAACCCAGACACGCACACACCCACAGAAACCCAGACACGCACCCACCCACAGAAACCCAGACACGCACCCACCCACAGAAACCCAGACACGCACCCACCCACAGAAACCCAGACACGCACCCACCCACACACAGGCACCGAAACCTGCACCCAACCACACAGGCACAGAAACCTGCACCAACCACACAGGCACAGAAACCTGCACCCACCCCCACACAGACACTAAATACACAGCACCACTCACACTCCTGTTTAAAGGTGAAGTACTCTGTGAGATGCCGGCACTCATGGTTTCCTCTGAGTAGGAACAGAGTGGTGGGGTGGTTGATCTTCAGAGTCCACAGGAACAACACACACTGAAGAGAACGAGAGAGTGAGTTCCATCTCATGTTGCTAACACTAGCTACAATCACGACAGCTAGAATGAAGGACAATAGATATGTAATATCATTAGAATACACTGGCGTAATCAGAACATAAGAGGGACACAAAACCCAATTGTGTGTGGGGTGGGGTTCGACGACAACTGGGTAGTGCTGCTGACTATTTAAAGATGTGCTCCTAAGCCCTGCAACTCAAGACCGGGTTACAGGCCACGGCTCTTAATGTTAGATGAAACAGCAGATGTAGAAACACACGGACCTCGATGCTGAAGTATCCTCGATCAACATAGTCCCCCAGGAACAGGTAGCGGGTGCTGCTGGGCGAGCCGCCCACCTCAAACAGCTTCATTAGGTCAAAGAACTGGCCATGGACATCCCCACACACTGCAACACACACACACACACACACACACACACACACACACACACACACACACACACACACACACACACACACACACACGAGTTAGAAGTCCGTCTGTCAGAGAATGTTTGGGGTTAGTAACAGGTCAGAGGTTACCTGTTATAGGTGCTTCCACCTCCAGCATGCATTTCTCTTGTCGCAGGATGTTGGCTCCATCAGTGATGATGCGAAGAGCTGCTTCCTCCTCCAGACGGCCCTCCTTAACAAGATGGGTCTTGAGCACCTCAACACTGGGCTTCCCGTCTACATACAGGTCCTTTACCGTCAGCTTGGAGCCAGGGGGGTAGGGCACCGCTACAAAGCAATACAACATTATTATAAAGAATATACACTACAAACACTAATTAACTAATGAATCTATCAAAAACCAGGACACACCCTCTAGCAGCTCTACTGGTTCATTAAAACCCAGGACACACCCTCTAGCAGCTCTACTGGTTCAATAAAACCCAGGACACACCCTCTAGCAGCTCTACTGGTTCAATAAAACCCAGGACACACCCTCTAGCAGCTCTACTGGTTCAATAAAACCCAGGACACACCCTCTAGCAGCTCTACTGGTTCAATAAAACCCAGGACACACCCTCTAGCAGCTCTACTGGTTCAATAAAACCCAGGACACACCCTCTAGCAGCTCTACTGGTTCATTAAAACCCAGGATACACCCTCTAGCAGCTCTACTGTTTCATTAAAACCCAGGATACACCCTCTAGCAGCTCTATTGGTTTATTAAAACCCAGGATACACCCTCTAGCAGCTCTATTGGTTCATTAAAACCCACAACACACCCTCTAGCAGCTCTGTCCTGGGTTTTAATAAACCAGTAGAGCTGCTAGAGGGTGTGTCCTGGGTTTTAATGAACCAGTAGAGCTGCTAGAGGGTGTGTCCTGGGTTTTAATGAACCAGTAGAGCTGCTAGAGGGTGATTAGGGCTGGCTCGCAGTCATTAATGAGGTTGGGCACCGATGTTGGGTGATTAGGGCTGGCTCACAGTCATTAATGAGGTTGGGCACTGATGTTGGGGGATTGGGGCTGGCTCACAGTCATTAATGAGGTTGGGCACCGATGTTGGGTGATTGGGGCTGGCTCACAGTCATTAATGAGGTTGGGCACTGATGTTGGGTGATTGGGGCTGGCTCACAGTCATTAATGAGGTTGGGCAGTGATGTTGGGTGATTGGGGCTGGCTCACAGTCATTAATGAGGTTGGGCACTGATGTTGGGTGATTGGGGCTGGCTCACAGTCATTAATGAGGTTGGGCACTGATGTTGGGTGATTGGGGCTGGCTCACAGTCATTAATGAGGTTGGGCACTGATGTTGGGTGATTAGGGCTGGCTCACAGTCATTAATTAGGTTGGGCAGCGATGTTGGGTGATTAGGGCTGGCTCACAGTCATTAATGAGGTTGGGCACTGATGTTGGGTGATTGGGGCTGGCTCACAGTCAGCGTTCCAATTCAAGAGCATTAATGAGGTTGGGCACTGATGTTGGGTGATTGGGGCTGGCTCACAGTCATTAATGAGGTTGGGCACTGATGTTGGGTGATTAGGGCTGGCTCACAGTCATTAATTAGGTTGGGCAGCGATGTTGGGTGATTAGGGCTGGCTCACAGTCATTAATGAGGTTGGGCACTGATGTTGGGTGATTGGGGCTGGCTCACAGTCAGCGTTCCAGTTCAAGAGCATTAATGAGGTTGGGCACTGATGTTGGGTGATTGGGGCTGGCTCACAGTCATTAATGAGGTTGGGCACTGATGTTGGGTGATTGGGGCTGGCTCACAGTCATTAATGAGGTTGGGCACTGATGTTGGGGGATTGGGGCTGGCTCACAGTCATTAATGAGGTTGGGCACTGATGTTGGGTGATTAGGGCTGGCTCACAGTCATTAATGAGGTTGGGCACTGATGTTGGGGGATTGGGGCTGGCTCACAGTCATTAATGAGGTTGGGCACTGATGTTGGGTGATTAGGGCTGGCTCACAGTCATTAATTAGGTTGGGCAGCGATGTTGGGTGATTAGGGCTGGCTCACAGTCATTAATGAGGTTGGGCACTGATGTTGGGTGATTGGGGCTGGCTCACAGTCAGCGTTCCAGTTCAAGAGCATTAATGAGGTTGGGCACTGATGTTGGGTGATTGGGGCTGGCTCACAGTCATTAATGAGGTTGGGCACTGATGTTGGGTGATTGGGGCTGGCTCACAGTCATTAATGAGGTTGGGCACTGATGTTGGGGGATTGGGGCTGGCTCACAGTCATTAATGAGGTTGGGCACTGATGTTGGGTGATTGGGGCTGGCTCACAGTCAGCGTTCCAATTCAAGTTTCCAGTTTAAATGGAACATGAACAAGTAAAGTGAAATGATTTTCTTGCGAACTTAAAACCCAACAATGTTTTACTAGAAAATACATGTGAAATACACATAAATATGAAATACACAAAGTAAGCAAGCATACTATACACAGGAAATATATTTGTTAAATGTCAGATCCAATAGCATATTTCCATGTGCAGGAGTGATGGAGGTAGACATGTAAAGGGGTAAGGGAGCTAGGCAACAGGATCTAAGATAAACAGAGTAGCAGCAGCTTGCAAATGAGTGTGTGTGTGTGTGTGTTGGAGTAACAGTGTGTGTGTGTATAGGGCCCTGTGAGTGTGCATAGAGTGAAATAAAAGGTCAATAAAGATACAAGGTAAACTCAGATAGTCTGTGTATCTATTTTGTGAGCTATTTATCAGTCTTATTGCTTGGGGATAGAAGCTGTTCAAAAGCCTGTTGGTGTCAGACTTGATGCACCGGTACCTCTTGCAATGCGGCAGAAGAGAAAATAGTTGGAGTCTGATTTTTCGGGTCTTCTTTTCACACCGCCTGATATAGAGGTCCTGGATGGCTGGGAGCTCGGCCCCAGTGATGTACTGGGATGTCCGCACAACCCTCTGTAGCTCCATACGATCAAAGGCGGGGCTATTGCCATAGTAGTGATGCAGCCAGTCACTATGCTCTGAATGGTACAGCTGTAGAACCTTTTGAAGATTTGAGGGCCCGTGACACATTTTTTCAACCTCCTGAGGGGTTAGGGGCATTGCGGTGCCTTTTTCACAACTGTGCGTGTGTGTTTGGACCATTAAGTCTTTAGTGATTTGGACATTGAGGTTGCAAAGGGAGGTGCTCAGACTCAGAGTCCTAAGCTTGGTGACGAGCTTGAAGGGGACAATGGTGTTGAATGCTGAGCTGTAGTCACTGAACAGCATTCTCACATAGGTATTCCTCTTAACTACATGGAGAGCAATTGAGATTGCGTTGTCTATGGATCTGTTGGGGAGCTATGCAAATTGGAGTGGGTCTAGGGTGTCTGGGATGGTGGAGTTAATGTGTGCCATAACCAGCCTCTCAAAGTACTTCATGATTACAGAAGTGACCTCTACAGGGCGATAGTCATTGTGGCATGAAGCCTTAGAGTTCTTGGGGGAAGGTTGTGGTCACCACAAAATGTGGGGATTACAGACTGGGACAAGGAGTGGTTTAAAATGATTGTGAATATGCCTGCAAGCTGTTCTGAGCATTCTCTGAGAACGAGCCCTGGAATACCGTCGGGGCACGCTGCCTTGTGAGCGTTGACCTGATTCATCCCAAAGGTGTTCAATGGGGTTGAGGCCAGGGATCTGTACAGACCAGTCAAATTCTTCCACACTGATCTTGACAAACCATTTTGCATGGACCTTGCTTAGTGCACTGGGGCATTGTCATGCTGGAACAGGAAAGGGCCTTCCCCAAACTGTTGCCATAAAGATGGAAGCACAGAATTGTCTAGAATATCATTGTATGCTGTAGTGTTAAAATGTCCCTTCACTGGAACTAAGGGGCCTAGCACGAACCATGAAAAACAGCCCCAGACAATTATTCCTCCTCCACCACCAAACTTTACAGTTGGCACTATGCATTCGGGCAGGTAGTGTTCTACTGGCATCTGCCAAACCCAGATTAGTCCGTTGGACTGCCAGACGGTGAAGCGTGATTCATCACTACAGAGAATGTGTGTCCTCTGCTCCAGAGTCCAATGGCGGCAAGCTTTACACCCCTCCAGCCGACACTTGGCATTGTGCATGGTGATTTTAGGCTTGTGTGTGGCTGCTCTGCCATGGAAACCCATTTCATGACGCTCCCAACGAACAGTTCATGTGCTGATGTTGCTTCCCGAGGCAGTTTGGAACTCGGTATTGAGTATTGCAACCAAGGAGACGATTTATGCTTCAGCACTCGGCGGTCCCATTCTGTGGCCTAACACTTCGTGGCTGACCCGTTGTTGCTCCTAGATGTGTCCACTTCTCAATAACAGCATTTACAGTTGACCATGTGAGCTCTAACAGGGCAGAAATTTTACTAACTGACTTGTTGGAAAGGTGGCATCCTATGATGGTGCCACATTGAATGTCACAGAGCTCTTCAGTAAGGCCGTTCTACTGCCAATGTTTGTCTATGGAGATGTGCTCGATTTTATACACCTGTCAGCAACGGGTGTGGCTGAATTAGCCAAATCCACAAATTTAAAGGGGTGTCCACATACTTTTGTATATATAGTGTATTTCTTCCCTCCATCTCTCTACCTCTATCCCACCCTCTGCCCAGTTAGTGTAACATTTCAGACTGAGCCAATCATGTCACACTAAAGGTTCATCTTATCTAACCCATACGCCACATAGTCCACACACACATACTGGTTCATCATATCACACTACACACACTAATCCCGGGCAGCTCCTGTATACGCTAGGGCCCAGGGCAAAAAAAGGGCCCATAGACAGTATCATTACACAGGCAGAGCGATGCAGCTGGCTGGCCTGATCAGGTTACCATCGGTAACTAAGTCAAAAGGTCAAAACGTCAACCCTCAGAGAGCACTGACAACACACACGCCTCTGACAAAAACTGATTATTGATCGCAGCGAATTACACTTAAAAACATGTAAAATGTTGGTCCCATGTTTCATGAGCTGAAATAAAAGATCCCAGAAATGTTCCATCCGCACAAAAAGCTTATTTCTCTCAAATGTTGTGCACACATTTTTTTTAAGCTATCTGTGACCAACCGATGCATATCTGTATTCCAGTTCATGTGAAACCCATAGATTAGGGCCTAATGAATTGATTTCAAATGACTGACTTCCTTTTATGAACTATAACTCTTTAATCCTTAATGGTGAATCTGCCACATTACAACAAAGAAGTTATTGCAAACAACCAACACTGTGTTTCCCCCTCGGACATCATTGCATGTGCTATTGAAGCACACAATATTTACTGGGGGGGGAAGAAATGTTGCGTCACTCCTTAGCTCGGCAACAATAACAATGGTGGTGGGGGCGAACAGTGGCACTGTTTCCCAATACTGCGGATTCCATCTCTAAAGGTATAGGTTGCTTTCTTTTGACAAACAACGGTGTGCAACTAATCAACAATATTAGCATGAGAGATGTGTTCTGACAAAATTAATGGATTATATTGTAATACCAATTTATCATCACCTCCATGCTGCCACTGTTTGGGTACACAGAGAAGGCGTCTCTTTTAATAAACCTGATTGGCCTAAAAAGCAGTTTGTTAAATGGTTGAAAGTAATAAGATTACATTTTGGCCTATTCTAATTTGATGTAGGGAATGGGATATAAATAAGTTGTTTTTGTGACCAGTAGACCTAATTGGTTAGCGTAAATTACAAACAAAACAATTGGGGGGAAAATGTGTGAATCTTCTAGTGGTTTAGATCTGCCTCGGTAGGCTTCCACACGGACTCATTTCTCTTCAAAAGTTGGCAAAACAACATTTGGTGCAACAGGCCTAGGCCTATACAAAATTAAGCAAGCACAGGCATGCTAGATCTATTGAATGTACAGTTGGCCCAGAACAGAGCAGCGCAGCTGGCCCTTAAATGTACACGGAGGGCTAATATCAAGAACATGCATGTCAAACTCTCCTGACAAAGTTGAGAGATTGACTGCATTACTACTTGTCTTTGTGACAGGTATTGACGTGTTAAAAGTGCCGAACTGTCTGTTCAAACATCTAACACAAAGCTAACACACAGCTCAGACACCCCACACACCCGACAAGACATGTCACCAGTGGTCTCTTCATAATCCCCAAGTCCAGAACAGAGGCAGGGAAACGCACAATACTACATACAACTCTATTCCACATCAAGTAACTCAAGTTAGCAGTAAAATTCCACACACACAAAAAAAAGACAACGCGGACTGTGGACACACATTGTATTGTTGTAATATTTTACATATTCTAAATGTGTAATGGTGGAGCAGTGTAAATTTGTACAGTGCACAATGTCTTGTCTGATGTAGACTATTGTTTTGTTCGGACCCCGGGAAGAGTAATGGCTGCTTTGGCAGCATCTGATGGGGATCCCAATAACAGCGAGCGGAATATCTTGGTCAGTGACAGCGAGGAGAGTATCTTGGTCAGTGACTGCCACACCGAGGGGTGTATCTTGGTCAGTGACAGACACAGCGAGGGGAGTATCTTGGTCAGTGACAGCCACAGCGAGGGGAGTATCTTGGTCAGTGACAGCGAGGGGTGTATCTTGGTCAGTGACAGCCACAGCGAGGGGAGTATCTTGGTCAGTGACAGCCACAGCGAGAGGAGTATCTTGGTCAGTGACAGCCACAGCGAGGGGAGTATCTTGGTCAGTGACAGCCACAGCGAGGGGAGTATCTTGGTCAGTGACTGCCACACCGAGGGGTGTATCTTGGTCAGTGACAGCCACAGCGAGGGGAGTATCTTGGTCAGTGACAGCCACAGCGAGGGGAGTATCTTGGTCAGTGACAGCGAGGGGTGTATCTTGGTCAGTGACAGCGAGGGGTGTATCTTGGTCAGTGACAGCCACAGCGAAGGGAATATCTTGGTCAGTGACAGCGAGGGGAGTATCTTGGTCAGTGACAGCAACAGGTGTATCTTGGTCAGCGACAGGTGTATCTTGGTCAGTGACAGCGAGAGGAGTATCTTGGTCAGCGACAGGTGTATCTTGGTCAGTGACAGCGAGAGGAGTATCTTGGTCAGCGACAGGTGTATCTTGGTCAGTGACAGCGACAGCGAGGGGTGTATCTTGGTCAGTGACAGCGAGGGGTGTATCTTGGTCAGTGACAGCCACAGCGAGGGGTGTATCTTGGTCAGTGACAGCCACAGCGAGGGGTGTATCTTGGTCAGTGACAGCCACAGCGAGGGGTGTATCTTGGTCAGTGACAGTCTCAGCGAGGGGTGTATCTTGGTCAGTGACAGCCTCAGCGAGGGGTGTATCTTGGTCAGTGACAGCCACAGCGAGGGGTGTATCTTGGTCAGTGACAGCCACAGCGAGGGGTGTATCTTGGTCAGTGACAGCCACAGCGAGGGGTGTATCTTGGTCAGTGACAGCCACAGCGAGGGGAGTATCTTGGTCAGTGACAGCCACAGCAAGGAGTGTATCTTGGTCAGTGACGGCCACAGCGAGGGGTGTATCTTGGTCAGTGACAGCCACAGCGAGGGGTGTATCTTGGTCAGTGACAGCCACAGCGAGGGGTGTATCTTGGTCAGTGACAGCCACAGCGAGGGGTGTATCTTGGTCAGTGACAGCCACAGCGAGGGGTGTATCTTGGTCAGTGACAGCCACAGCGAGGGGAGTATCTTGGTCAGTGACAGCCACAGCGAGGGGTGTATCTTGGTCAGTGACAGCCACAGCGAGGGGAGTATCTTGGTCAGTGACAGCCACAGCGAGGGGTGTATCTTGGTCAGTGACAGCCACAGCGAGGGGTGTATCTTGGTCAGTGACAGCCACAGCGAGGGGTGTATCTTGGTCAGTGACAGCCACAGCGAGGGGTGTATCTTGGTCAGTGACAGCCACAGCGAGGGGAGTATCTTGGTCAGTGACAGCCACAGCAAGGAGTGTATCTTGGTCAGTGACAGCCACAGCGAGGGGTGTATTTTGGTCTGTGACAGCCACAGCGAGGGGTGTATCTTGGTCAGTGACAGCCACAGCAAGGAGTGTATCTTGGTCAGTGACAGCCACAGCGAGGGGTGTATTTTGGTCTGTGACAGCCACAGCAAGGGGTGTATCTTGGTCAGTGACAGCCACAGCGAGGGGAGTATTTTGGTCACAGTTGCAGCCAGGGAGGTCAGTGGGCATAGAGTCAAGCTGTAGGCCTATGTATGAGTGAGTGTGTGCGTGTTTAGCCCAGTGCTGTCTGTAGGATGGTTAACCTGGCGGCATCAGAGAGGCAGGTTTAATGACCTCAGCAGCTTGATGCTCCTAACCCACTGAGCCTATCACACACACACACACACGTTGGATCCACAACAAAGTACATTGTCTTAAAGAACAAGGTCATCACAGTTCTTGGAGATCCTCAATCCTACTTGGTCCTCTTCACTCCCTGTGGAGCGTAAGGCCTTACCCTCAGTCCTGTTGTTGTTTTCATAACATAGACCAGGGTTACAGTTAGATCAGGCAGCATACAGTAAGCCTACCTGCTACCATTCATAAATACCTGCTACAGTGTAGACAGAGCAGTGGCTATGCACTGTTAGGCTTGCCATTTACATGCTGCACAAGTCCATTACAAATTTCAAATAGAAGCTGATATTTCGAAAGCAAATGTTGCAAGTTGGTAGCAATACCCCCCACACCCCAATAGGCCACCCAGGTTGTAAATCAAAAGACCCGCTCCATGCCACTCAATCCACTGACAGTCATTCAGTATATGCCGCAGGGGCCCTGGTTGTGTGTGTATGCTGTGGTATAACCCACCAGTGCGCGCACACACACACACATCAAAAGAGGTTGATGGCATCATGGGGAGGACAGGATTGTGGTAATGGCTGGAGCGGAATTGGTGGAATGGTACCAAATACATTAAACATATGGCTTCCATGTGTTTGATGCCATTCCATTTGTTCCCTTCCAGACATTATTATGAGCCGTCCTCCCCTCAGCAGCCTCCACTGACACACACACTCTCTCGCCTCACTGGTCTACTGACCCAGACACACATCAAACAGACAGACAAGACACTTGAGAACACACACGCTTATTTCAGTTCAGTCAGTGTGACAGTCAGATAAAACTAAAAATATAATCTAGGTAGGAGTGTCAAAAACATGACTATCTAGCTAGTTTGTTACAACAAGATTGATGGCAAAATCTGAGTTATTTGAGGTAAAATATTTATTAGCTTGCTATTATACTTTCTCTCACGACGTGTCATCCGAGTGCTGCAGACTAGCAACCTAATTAGGGAAGCTAGCTTGTAAATGAACAAACCATTAACATTATCCCACTTGTTCCAAGCAAGCCAAATACGATGAGCACCTGAACGATCTAAGTAGCTTGCTAACGTTAGTTGGCACGAAGCATCTTGTCGGTATCGGTGCATCTACAGCCAATTAAGCTAGTTAGCTTGATCGCTAGCTAGCTGTTTTCATCGCGAATTAGCTGCTAGCCAACTTCCTGCAACCACTTGCTGAATTAATAGAGATACAATTGCATAGCTACCTTTAATGGGCCGATCGGTGGTGGACAGTTTGGTTGGTGTTTGGTCTTTCGTCACCGACATCTCGGCGTATCTTCCCCAGGAGGAACCAGTTAGCTAATGGTGTGAATTCCAAGGCGTAGCTAGCAGGCTAGCTAGTGAAATGAACTAGCCGTGCTAGCTAGCTACCTCCAACAGCACCTCTGGATCCGCAGCCGTCCTCTCCGGCAGGGGGTTAGCAGACTAGGGAAGTGCAGATCAACTGGGCAGGAACGTAATTTAGCTAGCTAGATGTGGGGAGGGAGGGGGAGGGGGGGGGGGGTCACTTTAACCACTAAATGAAAGCTTTCTTCCTGCCTTGTCGAGCCAGAGGTAGCTAGTAAACCAACTGCTGTCAAATTATCTGTCAGATGAACAGACTGCTCCGGTCCAGGAAAAGGTTTCCAACCGATCTCTGTTTTCTCTGGTTTACACACCGCAGCTCAATGCATGTCTTAATTTCATCTGCTTCTTCTTGGCTGTACCTAATCTGATCCAGGCCTCTAGTTTTGGGTTTTAGTCGTGATCAAATATATCGTCCAGACTGCTGTAGGATTACTGTAGCAGTCCACCACAAACGGATTTCCTACAACATGGCTGTGTCTGTCAAACGCATGGTATTGTGGGTAGTGTAGTATTATTGTCATGCCCCGACACCTGTGGGACACACCTGTCCACATAACTGTCTGCTTGTAGGCCGCCTATACAGACACATAAACACACACACATTTTATCTCAATAGCAACAAATATACTGTTTCCTTGAGGTCAAGACCCTTGGTGCACACTGTTGAGCCTGTTGAACCTTTATTTAACTAGGCATGTCAGTTAAGAACACGTTCTTATTTACAATGACAACCTACTAAAAGGCCAAAGGCCTCCTCCGGGGATGGGGGATGGGATAAAAAATAAAAATATAGGACAAAACACACATCACAACAAGAAAGACACCACGACACTACATAAAGAGAGACCTAAGACAACATAACATGGCAGCAACACATGACAACACAGTATGGTAGCAACACAACATGACAACATGGTATCAACATAACATGGCAGCAGCACAACATGGAAGCAGCACAAAACATGGTACAACAGTTTGTCTTTTAGTCAATGTACTTTTTGAACACTAGATGTCAATAGTCACTAGTGATATACAGTAACAGTGAAATGTACATTGCCAAAAGTATGTGGACACCACTTCAAATTAGTGGATTCGGCTATTTCAGCCACACCCATTGCTGACAGGTGTATAAAATCGAGAACACAGCCATGCAATCTCCATAGACAAACACTGACAGTAAAATGGCCCGAACTGAAGAGCTCAGTGACTTTCAACGAATCTGGGGTGTCTGTCCTGTATTTGAGGGATGTGGGAGGGATCGGGAGACATTTGTTGCCACCTTTCCAGCAAGTCAGTTTGTCAAATGTCTGCCCAGCTAGAGCTGCCCTGGTCAGCTGTAAGTGCTATAATTGTGAAGTGGAAATGTCTAGGAGCAACAACGGCTCAACCGCAAAGTAGTAGGCCACACAAGCTCACAGAACGGGACTGCCACGTAATGCGTAAAAATCGTCTGTCCTTGGTTGCAACACTCACTACCAAGATCGAAACTGCATCTGGAAGCAACATCAACATAATGACTGTTAATCGGGAGATTCAGTAAATGGGTTTCCATGGCCAAGCAACCACACGCAAGCCTAATATCAAGAGTTGGCTGGAGGGGTGTAAAGCTTGCCACCATTGGACTCTGGAGAAGTGGAAGCACATTCTCTGGAGTGATGAATCACACCTCATCTGGCAGTCCGATGGACTAATCTGGGTTTGGCGGATGCCAGCAGAACGCTACCTGCCTGAATGCATAGTGCCAACTTTAAAGTTTGGTGGAGGAGGAATAATGGTCTGGGGCTGATTTTCATGTTTCGGGCTAAGCCCCTTAGTTCAAGTGAAGGGAAATCTTAACACTACAACATTCAATAACATTCTAGACAATTCTAGACAATTCCATGCTTCCAACTTTATGTTTGGGGAAAGCCCTTTCCTGTTCCAGCATGACAATGCCCCCGTGCACAAAGCGAATTCCATACAAAAACGGTTTGTCGAGATTGGTGTGGAAGAACTTGACTGGAACTGAACCCTGACATCAACCCCATCGAACATCTTTAGTATGAATTGGAACACCAACTACGTGCCAGGCCTAATCGCCCAAAATCAGCGCCCAACCTCAATAATGTTCTTGTGGCTGAATGGAAGCAAATCCCCTCAACAATGTTCCACCATCTAGTGGAAAGCCTTCACAGAAGAGTGGAGGCTGTTACCATACAGTTGAAACTAAGTATCATAGCAAAACTGTGTTTACTTTTTAGGTAAGATAACAATTTGGATTAGTTCTCCCATGGTTCAACCACAAGTTAGGCAATGTTTTAGAAACTATGTAATTACATGGTTTAGGTTGTAGGAACTGATCACTCCTCTATTTTGTCTGTGTGTGTGAGTGAGATAAATACTCAAGATGGGATCATCCTTGAGGAAAAAGTGTTCTCCAGCCACCATATGCTACACAGGGCTGTTGAAGGTGATGGTAAGCAAATGGGGTCTGAATGTTGCCGAGGACGTGTCACAATGGCATCGCTTAACAAATGGAGATTCACCCTCAGCGTTGTTAAATTCAAATGAGTCAGAGAACAGTTGGAGAAAATAGGGAGAGGCAAGAAGAATTATATACGCTGGGATCATTTTAGAAAGTGGGAAGTTGAAGCAGAGACAAGGACAGACAGAGAGGAAACGTGCAGAGAAGGGTGCAGAGGCAATGATGAAAGCGGAAGAAAAGAAAGGCAAAGCAAGTAGGAACAGACGTAAAGAAGAACTATATCAACATCATTCACAAACCCTACGCTCCCCCACCTCAACAACAGCTACCACCTCCACAACTGTGGGGGCAGACGGTGGAGAATCTGATGAACACTAAGAAGAAAGTTCCGTAGTAAAATACAGACACCTCTGGGCTGCCCCCTACCGAGACCCTAAGCCTCCCAAACGACTGGTCACCGAAATGACCTGTGGACTTTATCCAGACTTACCAACCCATCCACCTCACAGGAGAAACGCCTGAACCGTCTCTCCTAAAGGCACATATCGGCCACACAATGCACAGTACCCCTTGTGTAAGGAATGCAGGAATTGGCAAAATTACTGACCTCTCTGCTGAACAGGGGGGGTTGTTGTCACCTGTACACCATCACCTTGCAACACACCAATTTTACCTGTTAGAAAATAATCTAGTGAATGCAGAACGGTACAAGATCTTAGAGCTGTTAACGATGCAGTGTACACCAGGGCTCCAGTTGTGCCCAACCCAGACACTATCCTTTCTTCTGTCCGGACAGATTCAAGTTGGTTTACAATTGTTGATTTGGCTAATGCGTTTTTTAGCATTCCTGTGTACCCAGATTCTCAGTATTGGTTTGCGTTTTTCTTTCAAAGACAAGATTATGTTGAAAAGCCCGACAATTTTTGCGGATTAATTGGGTGCCAACTTGCTGTCATTTGTCCCCCCTAAATGGAATACACTTGTTGAGTATGTTGATGGCTTCCTTCTTTGCTCTCCTGACAGAGAATCATGTGAAATTGATACTGTTGCACTGCTAAATATTCTAGCTGATAACGGCCACAAGGCCTCTAAAAACAAATTGCAATATGTTCAACAGACTGTTAAATATTTGGGACACGTTATCACACCAGGGGGCAGAAGCTTGGCTACAGGGTTAAAGTTATTTTACAAGTTCCAAAACCAAACCCCAAAGAACAGATGTTGTCACTGCTAGGAATGGCTGGCTATTGTAGAGTTTGGTTAATTGATTACGCTGAAGTTGTCCAACCTCTCTTTGATCTCATTCATTTGAAACCCATGGCCACGGGGGATCAGACTGAGTGGACTAAAGATGATGAAGAAGCGCTAATTCGGCTGGGGTTACCTGATCACTCCAAACCTTTCCATTTGTTCATTTCAGAAAATAAAGGATTTATGTCATCAGTACTGACACAAACTGTGGGTGGTAAAATTAGACATGGAAATGGCTCCATACTGTTGCGCGTGCACTGCTCCCTTCCCTCCGCTATGTGGCGGCTGCAATGGAGGCAGTATTGGCCTGTGCTGACATTGTAGATATGTGGCCCTTAAAGAACTGCTTGAGGCAGTACTCCTACCTTCCACACTTGCTATTTGTAAATGTGCAGCTCATACTAAACACACTGATTCATTTCCCTTGTCAACCCTATTTCCTTTAATGCTGTCTCTCTGCTACAACAAGGGGCTGAGCAAGCAGAAAATAGATATCGGCAACCAGCATGCATGTGTAACCCCTTTGATGGTGTCTGGAAGGGTCCAACGGGCCTCCCTGTACTCCCTCAAGTGGCTTTTCCCAACCTTGCAAAATTGTCATATGGTTTGGACCATGTGTCAAAAGGGGGGATGTGTATATACAGTTGAAGTCGGAAGTTTACATACACTTAGGTTAAAACTTGTTTTTCAACCACTACACAAATTTCTTGTTAACAAAATATAGTTTTGGCAAGTCGATTAGGAGATCTACTTTGTACATGACACAATACATTTTTCCAACAATTGTTTACAGACAGATTACTTCACTTGTAACTCACTGTATCACAATTCCAGGGGGTCAGAAGTGTACATACACTAAGTTGACTGTACCTTTAAACAGCTTGGAAAATTCCAGGAAATGATGTCATGGCCTTAGAAGCTTCTGATAGGCGAATTGACATAATTTGAGTCAATTGGAGGTGTACCTGTGGATGTATTTCAAGGCCTACCTTCAAAGTCAGTGTCTCTTTGCTTGAAATCATGGAAAAATCAAAAGAAATCAGCCAAGACCTCAGGAAAAAAAAGTCTGGTTCATCCTTGGGAGCAATTTCCAAACGCCTGAAGGTACAACGTTCATCTGTACACACAATAGTACGCAAGTATAAACACCTTGGGATCCACTCAACCGTCATACCACTCGGGAAGGAGACGCATTCTGTCTCCTAGAGATTAACATACTTTGGTGCGAAAAGTGCAAATCAATCCCAGAACAACAGCAAAGGACCGTGAAGATTCTGGAGGAAAAAGGTACAAAAGTATCTATATCCACAGTAAAGAGTCCTATATCGACATAACCTGAAAGGCCGCTCAGCAAAGAAGAAGCCACTGCTCCAAAATCGCCATAAAAAAGCCAGACCACGGTTTGTAACTGCACATGGGGACAAAAAATGTACTTTTTGGAGAAATGCCCTCTGGTCTGATGAAACAAAAATAGAACTGTTTGGCCATAATGATCATCGTTATGTTTGGAGGAAAAAGGGGGATGCTTGCAAGCTGAAGAACACCATCCCAACCGTGAAGCACGGGGGTGGCAGCATCATGTTGTGGGGGTGCTTTGCTGCAGGAGGGACTGATGCACTTCACAAAATAGATGGCATCATGAGGGATGAAAATGATGTGGATATATTGAAGCAACATCTCAAGACATCAGTCAGGAAGTTAAAGCTTGGTCGCAAATGGGTCTTCCAAATGGACAACAACCCCAAGCATAATCCCAAAGTTGTGGCAAAATGGTTTAAGGACAGCAAAGTCAAGGTATTGGAGTGGCCATCACAAAGCTCTGACCTCAATCTCATAGAAAATCTGTGGGAAGAACTGAAAAAGTGTGTGCGAGCAAGGAGGCCTACAAACCTGACTCAGTTACACCAGCTCTGTAAGGAGGAATGGGCCAAAATTCACCCAATTTATTGTGGGAAGCTTGTGGAAGGCTACCCGAAACATTTGTCCCAAGTTAAACAATTTAAAGGCAATGCTACCAAATACTAATTGAATGTAAACTTCTGACTCACTGGGAATGTGATGAAAGAAATTAAAGCTGAAATAAATCATTTTCTCTACTATTATTCTGACATTTCACATTCTTAAAATAAAGTGGTGATCCTAGCTGACCTAAAACAGGGAATTTTTACTAGGATTAAATGTCAGGAATTGTGAAAAACTGAGTTTAAATGTATTTGGCTAAGGTGTATTTAAACTTCCGACTTCAACTGTATGTTAATAGATATTGACATACATTTGGGTTTACAAATTTTGCTGACATTTTTTGTAAACAATGTTTCATTGTATAATGTCGGAAGACCTGCACCCACCTTATTTCAGCTCACCCCACACCTGAGATGCCTTTCAGTCACTTGATGATGGATTTTATCGAACTCTCTCCCTGCCAGGGTAAGTACTTACAGGAAGGCAGATGAAGATGGACAATGCGCCAGTGAAGCAGGCCCAGTTTACCTTGACCGGTGGGGAAGACCAGATGGTAAAGTATATGAGAGCTAAACAAAACTCTGAAGTCTATTTATACACAGGTGCCGAGCTACCCTGCCCAAGCCAAAGGGAGGACAGCTGCATAACATCTCCCTTGTAGACTGGATTGTGGTTAAGGATCTGAGATGAAAGCACTGGCACCAACCTCGGTGGAGGAGACCATACCAAGTGCTGCTGACCCCTCCGACTGCGGTCAGGATCGCTGAAAGGGACAACTGGATCCACGGATCCCACTGTCTGAAGGTGGACAACCCTGAGGACGATCAGATCTGAGGTGATGGCGCAAATCACACTTTTCATACGGGGTCTGCTGCTGCTCTGTTCAACAGGACAGATTGGTGTCGGAAGTGCGATGGTAGGGTTGAGTGGTAATGAACATTTTGACAATTCACCAGCTCACCCACATGACCCTACTTTGTATGAACTTTGAACTCTTATTCACTAAAGAAGTGATTCCTCCTAGCCTTTGCGTTAGCAACCGCAGCTGTAAACGTGGGCTAAGAAAGGATGGACAAAGGATCTGTTCTAACAAACTACACGATACTACCAAGTAGCCAGTTCACCACCAGAGACACTCTTCAAAGGACAAGGAAGATCTCTGTTGGGCAACACGGCCAGCATCTACGACCAACCTACCGAAGCGCAGCTCAGAGTAAATATATATTGCATTCTCCTTTTTCAAATGGGCGGTAATTTAGAATGCATAAGACACTGTATTTACGATAGCATAGCTTCTCCCTTTGTTCCTCAGTCTTCCCGCTCTTTCACTCAAACCCAACCCCCTTTCCTTTGTGTAACCAGCTGTCATGTTGGCTCCGTCCACCAGGGACGTTTTCTGTATGACATAATATCCATTCTGTGTTTATGTAATTCTGTGTAATTATTTAAGTTATTTAAGTTAAGAACAAATTCTTATTTTTAATGACGGCCTAGGAACAGTGGGTTAACTGCCTAATCATGAGAAGACACTGGAAGTTAGAACTGTATATGATGTATGAATGGTTGAAGGTTTTAAACTTAGTCTCACAACGGATGAGACTTACATGGTAGAATTTGTGAAGTACAGGATATTATGCCTTGAGAAGCTTGCTGCATTTAAAACGGATTAAATTATTGTTAAGGAATTAACAACAGGGAGGAGTGTAATGGGACATTGTAATTGTATGTGTCCACATAATTGAGAATGTGACTAACCTTGTGAAATTGTGTGAAACTGTCCTATTATCTCCTATTCTTGGGAGTATCATCCTGTGTTGCAAACCAGCCTGCACCTGCGTCCAATGTTTGGTAACAGAATGACAGTACAAACAGCACAAACCACTTTATTCAGTGTAAATTACACCTTCTGAAGGCTCAGATGACGCCAACAGAGATGGTTGCCTCGCTTCGAGTCCTTAGGAAACTATGCTGTATTTTGTTTTTTTAATGTATTATTTCTTACTTTGTTAGCCCAGAAAATCTTAAGTGTTATTACATACAGCCGTGAAGAACTATTAGATAAAAGAGCGACGTCAACCTACCAGCAATACAACTTTCCCGAAGCGGATTCTTTGTTCGGACCACCACCCAGGACATTGAATCTAATCCCAGAGGCTGACACAAAACAACGTCGCCGCAGAAGAGGTAGTCGGAGCGGCCTTAAGTCAGACTTCAAAGGCATGCACACCAATCACAGCTTCCGAGTATATTACTCGCCAATGTCCAGTCTCTAGACAACAATGTGAATGAAATTAGGGTAAGGGTTGCCTTCCAGAGAGACATCAGAGATTGTAACATTCTCTGTTTCATGGAAACATGGCTCACTCGGGATATGTTGTCGGTACAGCCACCGGGTTTCTTCATGCGTCGTGCCGACAGAAATAAACATCTCTCTGGGAAGGACAGGGGTGTATGCTTCATGATTAATGACTATCATAACATACAGGAACTCAATTATTTCTGTTCACATGACCTAGAATTCTTTACAATCAAATGCCGACCATATTATCTCCCAAGAGTATTCTCGTCAGTTATCGTCACAGCTGTGTATATCCCCCCTCAAGCAGATACCACGACGGCCATCAAGGAACTTCCCTGGATTCTATGTAAACTGGAAACCATATATCCTGAGACTGCATTAATTGTAGCTGGGGATTTTAACAAAGCAAATTTGAGAACAGGGCTACCTAAATTCTATCAACGTATCAATTGCAGCACTCGCACGGGCAATACACTGGACCACTACTACTCTAACTTCCGCAATCCTGCTGTCCTATAGGCAGAAACTCAAACAGAATGTACCCATGACTAGAACTATTCAACACTGGTCTGACCAATCGGAATCCACGCTTCAAGATTGTTTTGAGCATGCTGACTGGGAAATGTTCCGGGCAGGCTTAGAGAATAATATCGATCTATACACTGACTCGGTGAGTGAGTTTATAAGAAAGTGCATTGGAGATGTTGCACCAACTGTGACTATTAAAACCTACCCTAACCAGAAACCGTGGATAGATTGCGGAATTCATACAAAACTGAAAGCGCGAACCACCGCATTTAACCATCGAAAGATAACTGGGAATATGGCTGAATATAAACAGTGTAGTTATTCCCTCCGCAAGGCAATCAATCAAACAAAATTACGGTATAGGGACAAAGTGGAGTCGCAATTCAACGGCTCAGACACAAGACGTATGTGGCATGGTCAACAGGCAATTACGGACTACAAAAAGAGAACCTGTCACGTCACGGACACCGACGTCTTGCTTCCTGACAAACTAAACACCTTCTTTGCCCGCATTGAGGATAAGACAGTGCCACCGAAACGGCCTGCTACCGAAGACTGCGGGCCCCCTCTCACCTTTGCCTCGGCCAACGTGAGTAAGACATTTAAATGTATTAACCCTCGCAGGGCTGCTGGCCCAGACGGCATCCCTAGCCGCGTCCTCAGAGCATGCGCAGACAAGCTGGCTGGTGTGTTTACGGACATATTATATTGCTCCCTATCCCAGTCTGTTGTCCCCACATGCTTCAAGATGGCAACCATTGTTCCTCTACCAAAGAAGGCAAAGATAACTGAACTAAATGACTATCGCCCCGTAGCACTCACTTCTGTCATCATGAAGTGCTTTGAGAGACTAGCCAAGGATCATATCACCTCCACCTTACCTGCCACCCTAGACCTGCTTCAGTTTACATACCGCCCCAACAGGTCCACAGACGATGCAATCGCCATCACACTGCACACTACCCTATCCCATCTGGACAAGAGGAATACCTATGTAAGAATGCTGTTCATTGACTATAGCTTAGCATTCAACACCATAGTACTCTCCAAGCTCATCATTAAGCTTGTGGCCCTGGGTCTCAACCCCACCCTGTGCAATTGGGTCCTGGACTTTCAGTTGGTGAAGGTAGGAAACAACATCTCCACTTTGCTGACCCTCAACACTGGGGCCCCACAAGGTTGCGTGCTCAGCCTCCTCTTGTACTCCCTGTTCACCCATGACTGCGTGGCAATGCACACCTCCAACTCAATCATCAAGTTTTCAGGTGACACAACAGTAGTGGACTTGATTACCAACAACAACGAGACAGCCTACAGGGAGGAGGTGAGGGCATTCAGAGTGTGATGTCAGGAAAACAACCTCTCACTCAACGTCAACAAAGCAAAGGAGATGATCGTGGACTTCCGGAAACAGCAGAGGGAGTACCCCCCTATCCACATCGACGGGACAATAGTGGAGAAGATGGAAAGTTTTAAGTTGCTCGGTGTACACATCACAGACAAGCTGAAATGGTCCACCCACACAGACAGGGTGGTGAAGGCACAACAGCGCCTATTCAACCTCAGGAAGCTGAAGAAATGTGGATTGTCACCTAAAACCTGACAAACTTTTACAAATGCACAATTGAGAGCATCCTGTCTGGTTGTATCACCGCCTGGTACGGCAACTGCACCACCCTCAACCGCAAGGCTCTCCAGAAGGTGGTGCGGTCTGCACAACGCATCACCGGGGGCAAACTACCTTCCCTCCATGACACCTACAGCACCCAATGTCACAGGAAGGCCAAAAAGATCATATAGGACAACCCCGAGCCACTGTCTGTTCACCCCGCTACCATCCAGAAGGCGAGGTCAGAACAGGTGCATCAAGGTGGGACTGAGAGACTGAAAAACAATTTTTATCGCAAGGCCATCAGACTGTTAAACAGCCATCACTAACTCAGAGAGGCTACTGCCAACATACAGACTCAAATCATTGGCCACTATAATAAATAGGTCTCTAGTCACTTTAAATTATGCCACTTTAATAATGTTTACATATCTTACATTACTCATCTCATATGTATATACTGTATCTTATACCATCTATTGCATCTTGCCTATGCCGCTCGGCCACCGTTCCATATATTTATATGTACATATTCTTATTCCATCCCTTTAGATGTGTGTGTATTAGGTAGTTGCTGTGGAATTGTTAGATATTACTGCACTATCTGAACTAGAATCACAAGCATTTCTCTACACTCGCATTAACATCTGCTAACCATATGTATGTGACCAATAACATTTGATTTGAGGTAGTTCAGTCTGGTAGTGTAATTCTGACATATGTGATTCTGATTATCATTCAAACAGGTAGTCTTACAATAAGGAGTGTTATTCTACTGATGTGTCTTGTGAGCTTCTGTCTGCTGCCCCGGTAACTGCCTGATTTAAAAGGATACAACACATTTATCAAAATGGTACATCACCTGAACATCAGCTCTGATACAGCCGATTTCTTTCTCTCACCGTACAGTAGGTGGACCACAAAACAAGTGGAGTGGAAGAACCTGTCAATGTCTGTGATTTGCTTCGAATACATATGTGCTTTGAATATTTCTCTGCCTGTGCTACGTTGACAGCATACAACGTAATAATGACAATATCCATGATGTTTCGAGCATGTTTCCTGCTAAATTACAGGACTGTTTTGCTAGCACAGACTGGAATATGTTCCGGGATTCTTCTGATGGCATTGAGTACACCACATCAGTCACTGGCTTCATCAATAAGTGCATTGAGGATGTCGTCCCCACAGTGACAGTGCGTACATACCCCAACCAGAAGCCATGGATTACAGGCAACATTCGCACTGACCTAAAGGGTAGAGCTGCTGCTTTCAAGGAGCGGGACTCTAACCCGGAAGCTTATAAGAAATCCTGCTAAGATGAACCATCAAACAGGCAAAGTGCAAATACAGGACTAAGATTTGAATTGCACTATTCCGGCTCTGACGCTCGTTGGATATGGCAGGGCCTGAAAACTATTACAGAATACAAAGGGAGGCACAGCCAAGAACTGCCTCCCTAGAGACACACCCCTGCTCCTCGTCTTACCAGAAGTAGCTTCTCTGTTCTGCCTGTGGATGGAAAATCCTGCCAGCTCTATATTATCCGTGTCGTTGTTCAGCCACCACTCGGTGAAACATAAGATATTACAGTTTTTAATGTCCTGTTGGTAGTATAATCTTGATTGTAGGTCATACATTTGATTTTCCAATGATTGCATGTTGGCCAATAGAAAGGTTAGCAGTGGGAGTTTACTCACTAGCCTACGAATTCTCAGTTGGCAGCCAGACCTCGCTCCTTTTGTCTTTTCTTCACACAAATGACAGGGATTTGGTCCCGTTCCCGAGAAAGCAGTATATCCTTCACGTCACTCTAGTTAAAGGAGAATTCTTGTTCCACTTCGAGGTGAGTAATCGCTGTTCTGATGCCTAGAAGTTATTTTCAGTCATAAGAGACAGTAGCAGCAACATTATGTACAAAATAAGTTACAAACAATACAAAAAAAAGAACAAAATAGCACAGTTGGTTAGGAGCCTGTAAAACGTCAGCCATCATCAGTCTTAACCCATTAGGCGTCAACCCATACAGCCTGAACCCATCCAGTCTTAACCCATTAGGCGTCAACCCATACGACCTGAACCCATCCAGTCTTAACCCATTAGGCGTCAACCCATACGGCCTGAACCCATTAATGTCTTAACCCATTAGGCGTCAACCCATACGGCCTGAACCCATCCAGTCTTAACCCATTAGGCGTCAACCCATACGACCTGAACCCATCCAGTCTTAACCCATATGGCTTGAATCCATACACCATTAACCCATACAACTTGAACCCCTATAGCTATAACCCCTATGGTTATAACCCTTTTAGCCGTCTTCGCAACACTATGGGAGCCCCTGTGTACACACACTATCCTTACCTCAGTGGCACCAATATGCCTCCCTTTGTCATTAACCTTGGATCTGTTAAGAGAGAGAATTTGTGTAGTATCGCTGAAGAAACACACGGTCCCAGGGATTAGTGTTCACTCTGTAGTGCTGAGTTTTTGTTCTGTTGTAAGGCCCTCAAGGCAATAACCCTGAATCTCTGAGTTTTGTATTCTCCAATTATATAGAAGAAGAGTAATCAGTGAAATAAAATGTGTATGAAATTCAAATCTATCTGCCTCATTTCAGTGTATGATTTTGTTATGCTATACACTGTGCATCTCTGTGTTACTGTGTTTCATCGTGTGTAACAAGAGCGTCTAGTCACTGAGCATCAATATTACACTGTTTGTTTACCTGAGGCTTATCAAAATACCATACTGTGAACCACCCTGGATTCAACAGTCAGGTTGGGAAAGAGTGAACTTGTTAGTCAATTTGTCTGACAAAATAAAATTGCTCAACCAACCATGATTCTTCATTAGATTAGTTCGATATTTTAACGTTCACCCTTTAAAGGCCCAACGCAGTCATGACATTTCCTGTGTTTTATATACATTTCCACATTATGAGGTTGGAATAAAATTGTGAAATTGTAAAAATGATAAATTAAATGTTGGTCTAAGAGCTCCCACTGGGCACGCACTGGTTGAATCGTTGTTTCAACGTCATTTTTGTCAACCTATTGTGAAGTGGAATCTAGGTGGAAAACACATTTTGATTTGCAATCAAATCATCAACCAGTACTGTTTCCATCTCATTTCCACCAGCATTGTAAACACTGAAATTAGGCTAAAACTTCAATACAAATACAATGACGTAACCTGACTACCAGGTTGTTACATCAATCTAATTTCACCATAATGATCAAAACTACACTACCGTTCAAAAGTTTGGGATCACTTAGAAATGTCCTTGTTTTTTGAAAGAAAAGCACATTTTTTGTCCATTAAAATAACATCAAATTGATCAGAAATACAGTGTAGACATTGTTAATGTTGTAAATGACCAGCTGGAAACAAAATATTTTTTGATGGAATATCTACATAGGCCTACAGTGGCCCATTATCAGCAACCATCACTGTGTTCCAATAACACGTTGTGTTAGCTAATCCAAGTTTATAATTTTAAAAGGCTAACTGATCATTAGAAAACCTGTTTGCAATTATGTTAGCACTGGAGGCTTCATTAAATAGTACCTGCAAAACACGGAAAATGAACACAATTGCATTTTATTGATGGCAATTTGAATGCACAGAGATATCGTGACGAGATCCTTAGGAACATTGTTGTGCCATTCATCCACCACCAACACCTCATGTTTCAGCAGGATAATACATGGCCCGTGTCGCAAGGATCTGTACACAATTCCTGGAAGTTGAAAAAGTCCCAGTTCTCCCATTGCTTGCATACTCACCAGATGTCACCCATTGAGCATGTTTGGGATGCTATGGATCGACGTGTCCGACAGCGCGTTCCAGTTCCCACCAATGTCCAGCAACTTCACACAGCCATTGAAGAGGAGTCGGACAACATTCCACAGGCCACAATTAACAGCCTGATTAACACTATGGGAAGGAGATGTGTCGCTGCATGAGGCAAATGGTGGTCACACCAGATACAGACTGGTTTTCTGATCCACACCCCTACCTTTTGTGTAAGGTATCTGTCACCAACAGACTGTATTGCCAGTCATGTGAAATCCATAGACTAGGGACTAATGAATTGATTTCAATTGATTGATCTCCTAATCTCAACTGTTACTCAGTGAAATCTTTCAAATTGTTGCATGTTACGTTTATATTTTTGTTCAGTGTATAGTCAACTGTACCAAACATTAGGAACACCTGCTCTTTCCATGACATAGACTGACCAGCTGAATCCAGGTGAAAGCTATAATCCTGTTAAATCCACTTCAATCAGTGTAGATGAAGGGGAGGAGGCAGGTTAAATAAGGATTTTTAAGCCTTGAGAAAATTGAGACATGGAATGTGTATGTGTGCCATTCATATGGTGAATGGGCAAGTGTTGTTGTGGAAATTCTTACACAGGGGCACTCGAAGTCAATCTTAAATGAATCATTGGATATCCTGTCTAGGACTGGGGTTCCGCTAGCAAATACAAATCAACAGAAATCTCATAAATCAAATTTCTCAAACATACAAAAATTAGGCACCATGTTAAAGATACAATTCTTGTTAATCCAGCCACAGTGTCTGATTTAAAAAATGCTTTACAGCGAAAGCTCCACAAACAATTATGTTAGGTCACCACCAACTCACAGAAAAACCCAGCCATTTTTCCAGCCAAAGAGAGGAGTCACAAAAAGCACAAATAGAGATAAAATAAGTATAGAATCAATCTTTAGGATGTTTATATCATAAATGTTCAATAATGCTCCAACCAGAGAATTCCATTGTCTGTAGAAAAGCAATGGAAGGAGAGATACCTCTCATGTGAAATGCGTGTGACTGAGAACGAGGCCGCTCCCAGACCCCATAGTCAAACAGCTCTCATCCGGCCCCCCTTCACAGGGGAAGCCTGAAACAACGTTCTAAAGACGATTGACATCGAGTGGAAGCCTTGGGAAGTGCAAAATAACCCATATCCCACTGTGAATTCGATAGGGGCTGAGTTCAAAAACTACAAACTTCAGATTTCCCACTTCCTGTTTGGATTTTTTCTCAGGTTTTTGCATGCCATATGAGTTCCGTTATACTCACAGACATCATTCAAACAGTTTTAGAAACTTCAGAGTGTTTTCTATCCAATACTAACAATAATATGCATATATTAGCATCTGGGACTGAGTAGGAGTTCATAGGAGTAGGCAGTTCACTCTGGGCACGCTATTCATCCAAAAGTGAAAATGCTGCCCCCTATCCCAAAGACGTTATTGTCAGGTATATTGGGTGGATGTTGAACTCAATAGGGTATATTGGGTGGATGTTGAATTGTATATTTGATTAGACATGTTGTTTGACCTTGTTTCAATGTTGATAGTAAAATGGTATGTTTGAATATACGTTGTTGTTTCAATGTCGTTCCATCACCCTAAATGAAGAGGTATATTGAAATGAAATGTGAAGCCACAGTCCATTGATTCCTGCCTGAACAGTGACTCCTACTGGTATATGAGGTGTAATGCACTTCAGTGAAAACTAGTCTACCATCTTGCACCCGGTTTCCCAAAAGCTTCTTACATCTAAGTTAACAACCTGGTAGTCAGGTTAAGTCATTGTATTTAAATGAGATTTTTACGCTAATTCCAGTGTTTACAGAGCTGGTTTAAATTAGATGAAAACAGTACTGGTTGATGACTTTTAGCAAATCAAAATGTGTTTTCCACATAAATCACAATTGGTAGACAAATGATGTTGAAACAATATTGATTCAACCAGTGTATGCCCAGTGGCTGTCAGCCTGTTTTGGTGGGATTGGACCATTGGCCTTCATCATGCGCTAAATTAGTTCATATTTATAGCAACTATGACTGGACTTAATTGACCATTAGCCATCATTAGCCAATTGACCATTAGTCATCAGTTTCAATATAGTTTTTTTTAATGGTTGACATTATACTGACAAGGCATGTCTACGCTTGTAGAATCACAAAACATGTGCTTGTTCTAACAGGGAATTTCCATTACAAAGGTGCGCACACTATACCTACCTCAGCGGCACCAACATGCCCCCTTTCGTCATCATTCAACAAGCTTGGGTCCGGGGAGAAACTCTCCTAAACGCTGATGATTGGTTCAGTGAAACACAGGGGTAGTGTCCCAGGAGATGTACAGTATACACTTTGTTGTGCAGATATTTTATTTGTCTGTATCTCGTTTATTCTAACTGTTACTTGATACTCAGCTGTTTGTGTTGTGTTGTAAGATCACCACGGCAACACCACTGACTTTATATGTTCCGGATATAAAGGACTATGTAATCGGTGAAATAAAATAAGTATGGTATCGAAGTATATCAGCCTCATTTAAAATGAAGGATTTTGTTATGCTATACATTTGTGTATGTGTGTCTGTATCATAATCTAAAACCACCAAGCATCAACAGCATTACCCTGTGGCCTAATATTGTGTTAATCTTAATGTCTTCAAGTACCTCAGTGTACACATCACTAAGGAATTAACATGTTCCACACACACCTGTACACAGCCATGTTATTTTTAATCATTATTGTTATTCACTGTGTATTTATTTCTTGTTTCATTATTTCTATTTTCTATTTATCTTTAGCTCTGCTTTGTAGGATTTAATTTGATTTTAATTAGGCAAGTCAGTTAAGAACAAATTCTTATTTGCAATGATGGCCTACACTGGCCAAACCCAGACAACGCTGGGCCAATTGTGCACCGCCCTATGGGACTACCAATCACGGACGGTTGTGATACAGCCTGGAATCAAACCAGGGTGTCTGTAGTGACACCTCAAGCACTGAGATGCAGTGCCTTAGACCGCTGCACCACTCTGGAGCCCAAAGTAAGCATTTCACTCTTAGTCTACACCTGCTGTTTATGAAACATGTGACAAAGAACATTTGATTTGATTTGAACATGTCAGTAGTTGTTTGTTCTGATTTCATTCTTGATTAGATGTACTCCAGATTTCAACCCACAGACCAAATAAAAACAAGGCAACAGTAAACATGGCGTCCCCCTCGATGCAGCAGCCCCCTTGGGCCAATAAGTGTCATTTTTGTAAAGGCATGATTGCTATGGCAAGACGCATCATTCACTCAAGTTTCCTCAAAATTGGGCAAGTGCTGTCTGAGATATTTGTGTGACTAAAGGCTCTGCATGGTCAGTCTGACGTCTACAATGCCCGTGCAGCATTTACGGTGATACGGTCTTTGCAGAAGTCAGGGCATTCATGCTTCTTGCGCTTTATGGAGCAGCGTAGAGCTGTTGAGCAGAGCGTTGAAGGACGTTGTCAAGGAAGTGAGTTTGCTTTTACACAGGACCTCCTGCCCCTACCTACAGTCAACCAATCATGCCAATGCGGAACTATATAGAGCCCTCCGCATTGTTACTAAATGTTGGAGGTGCACGGCGATGCAGTACGGAGCTTAGTTTGGCCTCTGCATTCCTCTGGATGCTCCGTAATTGTGTCACATCCTCCATATGGCGCCTCCGACCACATTTTCAGATCAAGCATAAGTTGGCTTTAATTTGGCTTTAATGTAGGAACGAACAGATGGAGACAGATCCACAGTCCCCTCTCAGATTTAATCGTGGGGGACAACAAAATGGAGGAGAATATTGTGGTGTGCTTACTACATTACTATACTGAGTATCACATTGGATGCAACATTCAGGCTGGGCAAGATTAAACTTGTTAGACAATCTTTCAAAATCTAATTGCTCAACCATCCATGATTCAAAATGACATGAGTGAGGTTTTAACTAGTAGTGAATTAAAGATACAGGACAGCTGCCTAACTTCCTCCTTTTGTTGCAATACAAATTATGATCATGTTGCCATTTTCAGGATTTGTTTTTCTTCCAGAAACTATGAGTGTACTTATTTGACCATTAGTCATTCAGTCATCAGTCTCTATCAGTAACAGTTTCATTTAATTATAGTTGACAGGAAATTATAGTTGACAGGAAATGACAAGGGATGTCTACACTTCTATTCCATTATGTTGGCTAATCGTTGCTTAATCTTGTGGCGTAAATAATTATCTGCACTAGTTTGAGCTAGTTCCCCGGCCATTAGTATTGTTTTAGCAAAGATTATTTCCTGCTAGTGACAGACATGTAGAAGCTTTTTCCTTTTTCAGTATTTGTTTCAATACAATGGACCTCTTCAACATAGGGGGGGGGGGGGGGGGGGGGGATTTATTATTTTGTTTACACTGAAATTATTTAAGTTTTCCTCAGAGAGGAATATTTTCAGTGATGAAATGACAGACATGTGTTACACACAGTCAGAAAGCCTATCCTATCAGGCCCAGTAATCCTCCTGCAACATTCCTAGGATTAGATAACTGCCCAGCCCTTGGTTCATTTACTGGCACCCTCTATATTAGCACCAGCCCTGGATGTCTGTCTATGGTCTCCTCCACAGTAGGCTCAGACAGGACAGGAGCTGTAATCAGAGAGAAATCTTTGTTTATTTTTTCCATCAGGAATAAAAAAGAGATGGAGCTACTGAGGCCCGCACTTCTTATTGTCTTTATCTCAACAGCAATCGCAAAACCAGTAAGTGGATGAACATTTTATATATCTTTTGCCATAATTAGTAGCAGTAATGGCTATCGTTACAGTATTGTCAGGTGATGATGTGCTTTGTTCACTCCACAGTTCAACAGGCCTGGACACCACAATGGTCCACAGTTCAACAGGCCTGGACACCACAATGGTCCACAGTTCAACAAGCCTGGACACCACAATGGTCCACAGTTCAACAAGCCTGGACACCACAATGTTCCACAGTTCAACAGGCCTGGACACCACAATGGTCCACAGTTCAACAAGCCTGGACACCACAATGGTCCACAGTTCAACAGGCCTGGACACCACAATGTTCCACAGTTCAACTGGCCTGGAAACCACAATGTTCCACGAATCCACGAGTCCTCAGAATCTGATGAATCAAGAATGACACCAGGACCAACTGCTCCAACCACAGTGAACCCTCCCACTCCTGCCATGTCAACTATCCCACCAGTGACAGAAATGTCCACTAATGGGCCAATTGTTAGTGAAATGACACCGTCACCAGGGAACGTTACTGCACGTGTCACTGAGGACATTACAACTCCCGCTCCAGCAACTCCCCCTTCACCAACTAGAGGAGACAACTAATAATGAGAGAATTCATGAGAATGCTTTATTATAATTATTCAAGAGTTTATAAATCATTGCTTTTTTTAGGTCTTAATGTTTTGTATGGACTGTTTACAGTACCTGCATTATATGAAATATCTTTCTTGGCATTTTATTTTATTTTTTTATGCAGCAGCATTTATAGGTAATGTTATCGATAGCTTCATAATAACCCTATCAGAAGCCCTGTAATCTTTACTAGTTCAACATATGGTGGTAGTTACGGGTGTTTGGATGTCTGTGAGCTAGGTGATCATAATCTGCTGGGTGTGATATAAACAATTGTGAATGTTTGATTGATTCATTGTAATTGCTGTGTTATGCTCCAGTATGTCTCTTCACACACAGTATGTAGTGACTTGCTCTTTGGAGTTTTAGGCTGGTTATCTGTAAAGTACATTGAGACAACTGCTGATTTACAAAGGGCTTAATAACATACATTTGATTGATTGATTGATATTTGTTGTGAACTTGTGTACTCAATAAAGAGAGAGAAGAATACTTAAATTGAGAAAAGATGTCTCTTAATTGATTATATTTTTGATTACTGTTATCAAGTTTTAGTTATGGGTATGATCAGTCATAATAGATTATTAGTGTATTAGTGTACTGTATGCTTGGAAAAGAGTTTGAGTGTTCACTGAGATCGAGTGTGTCATTAACAGTGGGATTTTGACTGTGATTTCATCCATTCCTACAGCGCCATCTTGTGGTTATTTGCAGCACTACACCACCAAGTGATTATGGCACAGCTTGAGTTATGTGTGAACTCTAGCTTCCTCCTGACAGAGACAACACCTCATCAGACAATTGAGTAAGGAATGTTACGTTGAGAAAAACAACCTATGAACAACTTCATTTGAAGGTTCAAAATGTAATTTTTTCCAGTACTATTTTACATCCAGCATGTTTACTGTGACAGGACCTTTGTTCATATTTTAGCTCATAACGACGCTGAACGATGGTTTGTGATGGATTGTGGTTTCTCTGGTGAACACCACTGTGAATCCCCCTGGAGTCTCTACATGCTACGCACAGAGCTCAATGGCTCAGCAGACACAACAACGTATACACGTGAAATAACAGACCCACTATGAGTTTTATGGAAAAAAAGAATGCATGTATTTAGGACTGATACAACGTTATACATTATTACAGTAAAAATGGGACAAACAACATGTAGTGTAAATAATTGTGCAATTGAACAAAATTTACTGTTCTATATGTCATGATGAGATAGCTAGTATGAATCTTATCATGTATTATTGTTGTACTGTATCAGACCCTAAGGGCTCTGAGTTGTGCTTATATGTTTTCTGTTATTCTCTCCGTTTTGACCTCTCCTCCTAAGGCAGGGTCATAGAGCACCTTCCAGGTCCTGGTAGCATTCTTCACTGTCGACAGCAGCAGAATGAGAGAGACAGGCCTTTACTTGGCAGTGATGACGATGGGAGCATCGGTAGTAATGGTAGCCACTGTGGCTGCCTCCTCAGCCGAGTCGCTGTCACTGTCATGGCTCTCGTTGCTCTCTGCTGAGTCGCTGTCTGCTGCCCCAGGCCTGGCTGTAGCTTCCTCACTACTGTTGCTGCTGTCAGTCTCATTACTGGCGCTGGTGCTGGTGCTCTCGCTAGTACCATCGCTGCTAGCGCTACTGGTGAGCTCACTGGTGGCATCACTCTCCAGGCTCTTGGCCTTCTGGCTCTCTGGGCTCTCAGAGGGGGTCCTGTCCTGGCTGGCTACATCGACATGCGCCTTGCGCATGCTGGACTCCTCGGCTTTCCCGCTGGAGGCGTCCAGAACCTGGCTCTCCACGTCAGGGGTGCTGGTGTCCTCCTCCATCAAATCATGCACCTGCAGGGCCTCGAGGGGGAGAGAGAGAGGCGGTGGAAGGATGTTTATACCAACTTCCAAAACAAAATGGAAGGAAATAATGCCTATGAGTTTGAAATGGAGAATTCTAACACAGAGGAGAAACAAATTTACCTTGAACACTGTCATCGTCTTCTCAATCTCGTTTCCGAGCCCGGTGTCGTAGACGGACACCTTTTTGCCAGCATACATGCCCTCATCTATCTTTCCATAGGATTTGTAAGGAGAGGGTCCCTTCTCGATGTTGTTAGTATCTACATAGATGATAGACTTCTTGTAGTCGCTGGGGTAACCCATGCTGTCTCCACGTCCGTCATCGTAAATGGGGGCCTCAGTGGTAGCCATTGTGGGCTCTACGGTGGGCTCAGCTGTTGCAGGGGCAGCGGTGGTGTCTGCCTCCTCTGACTCACTGGACTCGTCTGTGTCCTGAAAACACACCACAACACCTTTAGTTTTACATAACCTCTTATAAGATATAAAGTTCAAATAAGAGCTTGGTGAAACGCTCCTGTCTGTCAACATTAGCTAGATGTCTTCATTGAACTACAAGCTATAGTCTCAGTGTGGCTATAGTCTCAGTGTGGCCCTGTAGACTTATTGGAGCCATAACTACATATGCATATATAAATAAAAAGTGACTCAATATATCCTACATATAAGATGTCAGTAGTTTTATACATAGTGCACTACTCACATCGCTGTCTGCACTGTCTGCGCTGTCTGCGCTGTCTGCGCTGTCTGCGCGGTCTGCGCTGTCTGATGTTGGGTCTGAAGTTGGATCAGCTCCCTGGAGAATAGAAAAACAGGATCAATCAATGTATCAATTAACATCCATCAAAAGCACAGATATGGTTGTCTCTATCAGGGGTAAGATTTATTTAGCATCTTCTGCTTCATTATGCTACAACATAATTATGTTTTACCTCTGTTTCATCTTTGTCGGAGCTCTCGTCTGATGTTGTAGCAGTATCTACATTCTTAAAGAAAACCTCAGCATTAAAAAGAGTCCAATAAAAATGGACATATTAATGTAGTTTTCCCTACAGGGCAAATGTATACATTTCAATGCCAACACAACTACAGATGATAAAGGAATGTTTGCTGAAAGAGGCTCTTACCTGTACAGGGGTCACCTCAGTAAGTTCTGCTGGGGCTATCCCAAGCACTGGAGCTGGTTTCACCTGACAACATGAACAGGAATTTAAGTTGATACCAATGTACACATCTGCCTCTCTGTCTGACTCTTTTCAATATATACTGTATGTTCTCATATAAAAGGAACACTCACCAGTTCTTCTAAGCTCTCTGGACTGTTGCCGGGCGAGCGTATCGCTGGGCGACCAAGGACCGTTGCAAAGAGCAGGACGAAAACAATTGCAGCCTTCATTGTCACAAGGTGTATCTAAAAAAAATATAATCATGAAAAAAGAAAGAACCATGAAAGCCACCAAAATGACGAGAACTGAAAATACAAACTCTGTTGAAAGCTGTACACTGTGTAGGCTACATTTAACACCTTTTTAAATGTGAAAATGTGATACATTCTTTTTTCAATTTGTAAAGTATTTTTGTCTGTAATGTCTTTTTTGTTATGTGTCTGACCCCAGGAAGACTAGCTGTCGCCATTGGCGTCGGGTAATGGGTATCCTAGCATCAATTACAGCAGAAATGCCCGGATGGGAGGCAATTAGACTGATTTTACATGAAAAGTGCCTGTGAAGTCCTGCCTTGTAATGTTTAAACCCTTAAAGCCTGGATACTATACAGGGAGAACACCAACCATGGGCCCTTATGAGTCTCTGCCATAGGAAGGACTCTGTTGGAAGTGCACTCCTTTTAAAGTCCCTAACCGTTGGCAGACAAAATGGGCTTCCCTCCCAACTAATGACATCCAGCCTAGCCGACAATGAGACAGCCTATAGGGAGGAGGTCAAAGACCTGGCAGTGTGGTGCCAGGACAACAACCTCTCCATCATCGTGATCAAGAGAAAGGAGATTATTGTGGACTACAGGAAAAGGAGGACTGAGCACACCCCCATTCTCATCGACGGGGCTGAAGTGGAACAGGTTGAGAGCTTCAAGTTCCTTGGTGTCCACATCACCAACAAACTATGATGGTTCAAACACACTAAGACAGTTGTGAAGAGGGCACGACAAAACCTATTCCCCCTCAGGAGAATAGGTTCTACGGTTCAAAAGGTTCTACAGCTGTACCATCGAGAGCATCCTGACTGGTTGCATCACTGCCTGGTATGGCAACTGCTCGGCCTCCTACCGCAAGGCACAACAGAGGGTAGTGCATATGGCCAGTACATCGCTGGGACCAAGCTTCCTGCCATCCAGGACCTCTATACCAGGTGGTGTCAGAGGAAGGCCCTAAAAAGGATCAAATATTCCAGCCACCCTAGTCATAGACTGTTCTCTCTGCTACCGCACGGCAAGCGGTAACGGAGCGCCAAGTCGAGGTCTAAAAGGCTTCTTAACTGCTTCTACCCCCAAAACATAAGACTCCTGAACAGGTAATCAAAGGGCTACCCAGACCCCTCTTTAACGCTGTTGCTACACTCTGTTTATAATCTATGCATAGTTACTTTAACTCTACCTACATGTACATATTACCTAAATTACTTAGACTAACCGGTGCCCCCGCACACTGACTCTGTACCGGTACCCCCTGTATATAGCCTTGCTTGTTATTTTACTGCAGCTGTTTAATTATTTGTTACTTTTATGTTCTATTTTTTACTTAACACTTTTTTTTTTTACATTCTTAACTTCATAAAGCATTGTTGGTTAAGGGCTTGTAAGTAAGCATTTCACTGTAAGGTCTACACCTGTTTTATTCGCCACAAGGAACAAATAACATTTGACTTGATTCTTTTTTTTTTAATGCCTAACCCCACGCATGATCGTCTCCCTTGTTTTCCAGATCAACTACTCTCAGCTAGAACAACATTACATCAAGTATAACTCTGAGCAGGCAGTCTTTTAGCTATACCTATAATGATCTCTGCATAGTGTATAATTCCCCAAGTTAAAAGTGGAAGTTTGGAAGACCACAGTTGGTCCAGGGAGGCAGGGAACATGATGAACATCCATCAGCTTTATTTTGAAAGCTAACTCTACTTTTTTCATTAGATCCTTGGGTTCTAGAATAGAAATCTGTTCTAGAATAAATCTGTTCCAGAATAAATGTGTTCTAGAATAAATGTGTTCTAGAATAGAAATCTGAAGTGTGACGGAGGCGAGAGAAACAACGTGGGATGTTGAGAGGATTTTGAGTGTAGATGAGATCTGACTTCAGAAGTAAATAATCCAGCCTGCCAGTTTTGCTGTTATTATTATTTCTCCTCACAGCAGCCCTTTAAAGGCTGTGGCTTTGTCTTGGAACAGACTGTACGAGTCAGTTAGCTGAGAACAAATTAGCTGTGGATTTGTCTTGGAACAGACTGTACGAGTCAGTTAGCTGAGAACAAATTAGCTGTGGATTTGTCTTGGAACAGACTGTACGAGTCAGTTAGCTGAGAACAAATTAGCTGTGGATTTGTCTTGGAACAGACTATACGAGTCAGTTAGCTGAGAACAAATTAGCTGTGGATTTGTCTTGGAACAGACTGTACGAGTCAGTTAGCTGAGAACAAATTAGCTGTGGATTTGTCTTGGAACAGACTGTACGAGTCAGTTAGCTGAGAACAAATTAGCTGTGGATTTGTCTTGGAACAGACTGTACGAGTCAGTTAGCTGAGAACAAATTAGCTGTGGATTTGTCTTGGAACAGACTGTACGAGTCAGTTAGCTGAGAACAAATTAGCTGTGGATTTGTCTTGGAACAGACTGTACGAGTCAGTTAGCTGAGAACAAATTAGCTGTGGATTTGTCTTGGAACAGACTGTACGAGTCAGTTAGCTGAGAACAAATTAGCTGTGGATTTGTCTTGGAACAGACTGTACGAGTCAGTTAGCTGAGCACAAATTAGCTGTGGCTTTGTCTTGGAACAGACTGTACGAGTCAGTTAGCTGAGAACAAATTAGCTGTGGCTTTGTCTTGGAACAGACTGTACGAGTCAGTTAGCTGAGAACAAATTAGCTGTGGATTTGTCTTGGAACAGACTGTACGAGTCAGTTAGCTGAGAACAAATTAGCTGTGGATTTGTCTTGGAACAGACTGTACGAGTCAGTTAGCTGAGAACAAATTAGCTGTGGATTTGTCTTGGAACAGACTGTACGAGTCAGTTAGCTGAGAACAAATTAGCTGTGGATTTGTGAGCTGAGGCCACAGCTTCCTCTTCCAGCTGTCATGCTCACATTCATCACTCCAACACTATAAAACCTAGTTTATGATTTATTTCACTCTATCAGGTTCAAGCAAAGGCACATACATATCTGGTGTATAGAGAGAATGTGTAATAACACAAACTAATTGTTACACCAGACTAGTGAGCTCTATTTATTTTTCATTATTATTACTAACCAGAATATTGCGTGTATTCTGTTGTACATAAAAAAAAGTGCAACACATTGAAGCATTGACTGTGTAGGGTGATAGATTATAAGTGCTGAAGAGTGTCTCCCAGATTTCTTCAAATTGTGAAAATAATTGATATTTGAGTTACACACAATATAGGAGAGGATTATAGAAAGTAAGCACCAATATCTATACAAGTAAAAGCCATTTTTTACCTTGACTTGTTCTTCAGAGAATCCACAGGATAACTCTAGAGTAGTTAGTCAGGAGGATGAGAGCTGCTCACTATTCTCTTGGATGCCAAAGGAGGAACAGCACAGTTCAGTTTGGATGTGAATGGATGCTGCTGAAGGGAGGCTGCTGGTTGGCTTATAAACCCGGCTGCCTCCAGCTCCAGCCAATAGCAGCAGGGCTAGATGTGTCTTGTGATGTTTACCACTTCTGGCCCACCTCTCCTCTCCCACTCTTCCTGTGGTTGGTGTGGCCACTCAATGCAAACATTCACCAATCGACAAGACAGGAAGAAAAAAATCCCTCATATCCTGTATTGTTAGAAATAAACTGTGGACACAAGCCCTGTGAAATTGAGATACATGACAGTACTTACAGTCAGTTGATAGAAAACACAAAATGAAGACATTTTGGCTTTATTACTGATGAAGAATTGTGTAGCAGATGAACCATGATTGAAGTACCAAAACATTACTGTTGGTTTGTAAGGTTATCCTTCTTACATAATCACTAAGCCAAAGTTAAAGAAGAGCCAAGGTTAAGGAGGAGATGAATGTGTTTATTTGTTATTTTATTAGGATCCCCATTAGCTGTTGTTATTGCAGTGCCCTCGTGAAAAGTACTACTGAATTACTACACAAAACCCGTTTGTGCAGTAGTGACTATCTAGAGGCACGTAGGAATTGTGCAGTGAATGTGTAGTTTATGCACTACTCAAGATACACAAGTAGGGTTTTGTAGTGTTCGGTAAGAAAACAGTAGTGTTTCCAGTAATAATCAGGTAGAGATTTTTACTACAGTACTTGATGTTGGTAGCAAGTAAATAGTCAAAACACTACAGCTTTACTACACAGGCTTTTCAATAGTCATCAGTTAGAGATTTTACTACTTGATTGACTAGTAAGAAAAGAGGGAACAATGAATTGAGCTAAATACAGACAAGTCCTTGATGAGAACCTGCTTCAGAATGCAAACAACCTTGGACTTGGGGTGAAGATTTACGTTATAACAGGACATTGACCCCAAGCATACAGCTAAAGCAATGTTGGAATGTCTTCAGAACAAGAATGTGAGTAGGCCAGCCTTGAGTGGCCCAGCCAAAGCCCAGACTTGAATCCCATTGAAAATCTGTGGAAGATTTCGGTTCACCGCCACTCACCATCTAACTTAACAGAGTTTAAGAAAATCTGCACAGAGTATGTAAGAATATCCCCAAATCCAGATGTGCAAAGCTGATACAGACATACCCAAGACAACTCAAAGCTGATACAGACATACCCAAGACAACTCAAAGCTGATACAGACATACCCAAGCTGTAATCGCTTAAGGTGCTGCTACAAAGTATTGACCCAGGGGTGTGAAAACTTATGTAAATTAGATATTTCTGTATTTAATTTTCAATAAATTTGCTAAAATTTAGAAAAACATGTTTTCACTTTGTCATTATTTGGGTATTGTGTGTAGATTGGCGAGAGAACAAAATGAGATTTAATCCATTTTGAATTCAGGCTGCAGCACAAAAAAATGTAATAAGTCAAGGGGTGTGAATACTTTCTGAAGGCTCTGTATATTGTATGGAGAGTACAAGGAGATGGAGTAATCCTTCTGCGGAGGAGAACTTCCAGACACCAATGTATTCTTTGAATTCTAGAACATACTTTTCCTAAAAGTTGGAGAGGATTGAAATAAACAACCCATTAAAGTAGTAGGTATGAAATTAAGGTAGCGTCCCTGATTGGTTTCTTTGTCAAACTATCTATCCTAACCCTGCATTTAACTTGTCTGGATTTCTATATTAATGTTTGACAGGTGTCTGACATAGTCACTGGAGTATGCATTACTACATGTTGAGTCTGCTATAGTACTTTACATGTAATCCACTATAGCTTGATTTCTTACTGTATATACAGTTTTTCTCAATTGCTAAAACACTAAAAACCCATTGGCTGAACAAAGTTCTCAGTTGCCTGGACTCATTTAGCTAATTATGCAGTCTGTTGTCAATACCTTAAACCATTTCACATAGTAAAACACAATTTGCAGATCTCACTTAGACTTTTCAGCAAAACTCTAAACACATTCTCATTCTCAAAACAGATTCTGCACTCTAATGCACATGTCATCCATACTGGTAAACACAATTGGCAACAATCATATACAAATAGAGAACATATGTTATTGATTGAACACCACCACTCAAAATAGATTTATAGATCCTGTTTCAAATGATGCGACACAACCAATATAAGCCAGTTCAGAGAGCAAACAGGTTGTTGAAGGTGGGAAGGAGAAAGTCTGAGAATGGATACTGTAGTACAGTGCATTGTAGGCTGTATACTGTACAATGGACAAATTGTATAGCCCTGAACATTGTGCTTTCCATTTATTAACAGTACTGACTGCTCAATAGATTGACTGGTTGCAGGTTCATATCAACAAAGAACAAGAATGACAGTATCACAGAGACAAAGGACAAGTTTGTGAGATGCAGGGTACAGTACTGTAAAAATAGGGGTACAAGGAGGAGGAAGAACCTAAAGCAGAGTAGTAATTTCTGATCAATTTTGAGCTACTATGATAGAACATGTTTTCGTTCATCAAAAGACAATGACGGAAACATTTGATTTTTTTTTAGATTAAAAATGTACTTCTCCCTGAGAATTGTATGTTTTGAACAATGTGTTTTATATTTTTCGGTGTATTGTTTACTGACTGCTTGAGAGTGTATATCATTTTGATCACTTTATTTATGATTTGAGAGCAGTGTTTGATTTTGAACACAGGTAAAACTGTTTTGAGGCGAATGTTTCCTTTTGCAAGAGGAGTCAGAGGTTATGTAAATAGTGCTTGAAGATGAGGTTTTGTGTTTAATGTTTTCAGGAAATGGAACAAGGTTTCAGAAATTGTGTTTTAGCAATTGAGAAAAACTGTAATAATAAAATAGCCTCCAGTGGCTTCGCATGTTCAGTGGAATGGTTCAGGGTGTATTCATCTCTGACTAAGTGGAGGAAAAATGTTTTAAACAGGAAGACAAGGCACAACACCAGACATGTACAGTGAAACTCCCAGACAGACGCCTGGAATTCTTGAGAGTGAATGCATCAAGTCGAGACATGCTGCATTTGTTACATTTTTCACCTTGTTTGTGTTCATGTCACAGAAGTTCAATCTTCTTCAGGTTGTGTCTGGAATTCTCATTGAGATGTTTTTACGTGTCTGATATCAAATCAACCAGTGGTTCAACAGAAACTGAACATCAAGACACCTCTAACACCCTTATAGCACCATAAGATTACAGACTTTCTTCCCTTTCTGTCTGAACCAATCATTACCTCAACACCTACAGTACCTTGAGGCTCTAATGCAGGGATGGGCAACTTTGATGGGGTGAGAGCCAAAACAAAAACGGAACTCATCATAAGGGGCCGCAGTGGCTCATGTTTTGCGAGCAAAACATTTTAGCGACCCCCCTCATGACAGCGAAGAGAAAACATTTCAGTTTTAAAGTTAATTTCCTGCAATTCTCCAAATGTTTTCATGAGGTGTAGAGAAAATATTGCCATTATAAAGTAAGTTTGCTGCAATTCTACACATTCCGTGTGTAAATTGGTCCGCGGGCCTACAAAATGGGGGCGGACCACCAGTTGCCCATCCCTGCTCTAGTGCGTACTTTAACATTTGTATCAACAAATAATGATATTCAAATGAAGTGATTCCAACCGCAACCACAAAAAATGACATGAACATTTTAAAACTGCAACATAATATGACACACAAAGCAAATTATTATCTGATTAACTACACAGTATAGACAATGCTGCGTGTGTGTGTGTGAGAGAGAGGGAGAGAGAGAGAGAGAGAGAGAGAGAGAGAGAGAGAGAGAGAGACAGGGAGAGAGAGATAGTGTGAGAGAGATATTATTTTTTTATTTATTATTATTTCACCTTTATTTAACCAGGTAGGCTAGTTGAGAACAAGTTCTCATTTACAACTGCGACCTGGCCAAGATAAAGTATAGCAGTGTGAACAGACAAGACAGAGTTACACATGGAATAAACAATTAACAAGTCAATAACACAGTAGAAAAAAAGAAAAAAAAAGAGAGTCTATATACATTGTGTGCAAAAGGCATGAGGAGGTAGGCGGATAATTACAATTTAGCAGATTAACACTGTAGTGATAAATGATCAGATGGTCATGTACAGGTAGAGATACTGGTGTGCAAAAGAGAAGAAAAGTAAATAAATATAAACAGTATGGGGATGAGGTAGGTAAATTGGGTGGGCTATTTACCGATAGACTATGTACAGCTGCAGCGATCGGTTAGCTGCTCAGATAGCAGATGTTTGAAGTTGGTGAGGGAGATAAAAGTCTCCAACTTGAGCGATTTTTGCAATTCGTTCCAGTCACAGGCAGCAGAGAACTGGAAGGAAAGGCGGCCAAATGAGGTGTTGGCTTTAGGGATGTGTGCTACGGGTGGGTGTTGCCATCGTGACCAGTGAACTGAGATAAGGCTGAACTGAGATAAGGCAGAGCTTTACCTAGCATGGACTTGTAGATGACCTGGAGCCAGTGGGTCTGGCGACGAATATGTAGCGAGGGCCAGCCAACTAGAGCATACAGGTCGCAGTGGTGGGTGGTATAAGGTGCTGAGAGAGAGAGAGATAGTGTGTGTGTGAGAGAGAGAGAGCAAGAGAGAGAGAGAGAGAGAGAGAGAGAGAGAGCGAGAGAGAGAGAGAGAGAGAATGAGAGAGAGAGAGAGAGAGAATGAGAGAGAGAGAGAGCGAGAGAGAGAGAGAGAGAGAATGAGAGAGAGAGAGAGAGAGAATGAGAGAGAATGAGAGAGAGAATGGGAGAGAGAGAGAATGAGAGAGAGAGAGAGAGAGAGAGAGAGAGAGATAGTGTGTGTGAGAGAGAGAGAGAGAGAGAGAATGAGAGAGAGAGAGATAGTGTGTGTGTGAGAGAGAGAGAGAGAGAGAGAGAGAGAGAGCGAGAATGAGAGAGAGAGAGAGAGAGAATGAGAGAGATAGTGTGTGTGAGAGAGACAGAGAGAGAGAGAGAGAGAGAGAGAGAGAGAGAGAGAGAGAGAGAGAGAGAGAGAGGGGGGGGGAGAGAGAGAGAGAGATAGAGCCCATTGCCCTTTATGGTTGTGAAGTCTGGGGTCCGCTCACCAACCAAGACTTCACAAAATGGGACAAACACCAAATTGAGACTCTGCACGCAGAATTCTGCAAAAATATCCTCCTTGTACAACGTAGAACACCAAATAATGCATGCAGAGCAGAATTAGGCCGATACCCACTAATTATCAAAATCCAGAAAAGAGCCGTTAAATTCTATAACCACCTAAAAGGAAGCAATTCCCAAACCTTCCACAACAAAGCCATCACCTACAGAGAGATGAACCTGGAGAAGAGTCCCCTAAGCAAGCTGGTCCTGGGGCTCTGTTCACAAACACAAACACACCCTACTGAGCCCCAGGACAGCAGCACAATTAGACCCAACCAAATCATGAGAAAACAAAAAGATAATTACTTGACATATTGGAAAGAATTAACAAAAAAACAGAGCAAACTAGAATGCTATTTGGCCCTACACAGAGAGTACACAGCGGCAGAATACCTGACCACTGTGACTGACCCAAAATTAAGGAAAGCTTTGACTATGTACAGACTCAGTAAGCATAGCCTTGCTATTGAGAAAGGCCGCCGTAGGCAGACATGGCTCTCAAAATTATGTGGAAACTGAGCTACACTTCATAAACTCCTGCCCAATGTATGACCATATTAGAGAGACATATTTCCCTCAGATTTCACAGATCCACAAAGAATTCGAAAACAAATCCAATTTTGAAAAACTCCCATATCTACTGGGTGAAATTCCACAGTGTGCCACCACAGCAGCAAGATTTGTGACCTGTTGCCACGAGAAAAGGGCAACCAGTGAAGAACACGCACCATTGTAAATACAACCCATATTTATGCTTATTTATTTGATCTTGTGTCCTTTACCATTTGTACATTGTTAAAACACTGTATATATATAATATGACATTTGTAATGTCTTTATTGTTTTGAAACTTCTGTATGTGTAATGTTTACTGTTAATTTTTATTGTTTATTTCACTTTATATATTCACTTTATATATTATCTACCTCACTTGCTTTGGCAATGTTAACACATGTTTCCCATGCCAATAAAGCCCTTGAATTGAATTGAATTGAATTGAGAGATAGAGAGTGAGATAGTGTGTGTGTGAGAGAGAGAGAGATAGTGTGTGTGAGAGAGACAGAGAGAGAGAGAGAGAGAGAGAGAGAGAGAGAGAGGATATCACATCACTGGACCACCCAGCCCTCATTCTTTATATCCTTTGTGGAAAGTCTGCAGTAGAACTAGGAGATCCACTTTTACAGTCTCCTCAGAGCATGTTAATTAAGGACCTTTCTGTAATCCTAGTCTGGTCAATGCAGCGCTGGCGGTTTGGCTGCCTTAAAGCAAAGCTGAAATCAGGGAAAACACATGGCTCCAATTGAGCCATGATCCACAGCATTAGTTTATGAAGCTGATGTAATTCATTGAAGTGGAACCCATGTACAACAAAATGCACCTTAGGCCCGGTGGTCATTTAGTTTGGAAATATTATTTAAACTCATTGTATCATACATGCATTATGCAGATTGTGTAGTGTTTTAATGGAATATTGAATTAAGCCATCAACTTTCGTTATCGTAAAAAACTGCACAAGAGTGTTTATAGTTGGTGGCAAAGATCAGATGTGGTCTCGTTCGGGCTGATTCACAGTGAGGGATGATCCCGCTGTAGACCTAAAGCCTGTAAATGTGGTATTGCACTAACTGTTATACAGTGGAAGAACCCAGTACAGGCCAAGTAGTCATTAACGGTTTGTGTGTGTGTGTGTGTGTGTGTGTGTGTGTGTGTGTGTGTGTGTGTGTGTGTGTGTGTGTGTGTGTGTGTGTGTGTGTGTGTGTGTGTGTGTGTGTGTGTGTGTGTGAGTGAGTGAATACTATATGTTAGTCTGTGTCATACCGCAGGTGAGACATATTAACCACATAATGTCTTCATAATGTCTCCATAAGCCCCCATAGGTTTATAGAAGTGTTTGGGTAGTGGTTAGAGTTTTTACACATTCATGTATCTACAGTGTAACATACTGAAAGACAGGAGATCATATTACTTTACATAACATTTATGTTACTAATTGTGTCAAACTGGTCAGTGGGACTGTACCAAGGGAAAGGCTATTATCATCTTTACCCTCCAACAAAAAAATGGGTAGTTAGGACGTCCCCAAAAGGTCACGAAATGGTCGCCTAAAGTGGTCAGGACGTTGTGGCATGGTCTCTTGGAGATTTTGTCTAGTTCCCGGTTTGTCCCGGGACATCCTAAGGAGTTTTTTTGGATGTTCTTAGGACTTTGTGTCAAGGTCCAGTGGAATTTTATTTTTTTGGTGACAAACTAGGAACTGGAAAAAACCTTCAGGGGACCATGACACAATGTCCTGACCACTTTAGGCGACCGGGTAACTTACAGGGAACTAGACAAAGGTCCTCCAAAGAATGTTCTCTTGGGGCCATCATGCGACGCCCCATTGGCCATCATGAAACGTCTCCTTGTGGTCATTAAATGATCTACGGATAATGTTCTATCAGAACCAAATAAGAACTTTTCATAAACTTTTGTAATGGACATCAAAATATCTTATTATAACGTTATGCTGCGACCAAACCTGGACCTGTACTGAACGTCCTTTTAAGGTCCTGAAGTTAACGTCAGGTTTTAATGTTCCTAGAACGTTCTTAGAACATCAGTGGGATAACGTCTTGCCGAAACTCTTAAAGAGACCTACTGGGAACATCGCCTCGTGCCCTTGAGTCTGTACTCAGTTCTTTATGCAAGTGGGAGAGAGTGAATGAAGTCAATGGCAATGTGTCTGAGATAGAGGTCTTTGCCCTAACCTAGACTAAGTATATTCCAAACAACAGGCAATTTCTTGTCAATTTATGTTTGGAGAGAAATGAGATTAAGGACAAGTGTGAGCAGCATACCAGCTCTGCTCTTACTCAAGGTCAAGCCCTGTCGCACACATCGGATTCTATGGCCTGTTGAACAACATTGGTTGTCGACTGTAGAATAACAGTTGCACTGTTCTGATTATTTGTGCGAAGTCGGCGTACAGTTATTTGGGTAAATAACTAGAGAAATATATTGTGCAGTATATGAGACTTCAACTTTATATGTTTGGTGTTCCCTCTCCGAAGATGTCACAATGTAAAACACTCAAAGGTTTTACTGTTGCAATACAAACAGAAAGCACAAGAAGAATAATACAATGAATCATGTGGAAAACCTGTAAAACAGAGGAGCCATAGTTCTTGCCTTTAGATGACTATCTGCGCTCAATTTGACTTTGTATGGGACAGAACCAGCACCCAAAAACAAATCATTTGAGACATTCGTTTTTATAAATGTTTATACTCGGAACAAGACGTAAAACGATTGAAAAGTTCTTCAAGTTTAGTCACGTATTACTTTGAAAAACGGTTTAATTTATGATTTTGGATTGGAGAAAAACTATAAAAATGGTGGCACCATTTTTCAGTTAGCCCACACGGAAAGTGTCTAGAATCTTGTTGTTCTTCAGCCTCCGCAAGGAAATCTGGAAATCTTGACAGAAAAAGTGCGATATTGTAATGCAAAAACAACAGGTCTGTTATTGTGAACGTCATGAATGTACTGTACTAGTCTGAGGTAGCCGAACATCTTAGGTCATTGTTTTCTATGATCCCACATACAGTTTCTGGTTGAGACAGGCCTCACACACAGCTCAGATTGTGTCTTCATGTCTGCAATATTCTTGGTTTCCACCCACAGTTTCCACAGTGACTGGACTGCCATTCTTCCTGTCTCTGGTTTTGCCCTACAGTGTGCTTCACTTCCTGGAACCCAGGATGTGGTTCCATGGTGTCACTAATCTGGAGTCAGACCAGTCACCATCAGCCCACCTCTTCAGCTGACTATATGTATTTGTGGACTTTTAATTTTTATTGGAGAATGAGTAACATCCTGAAAAATACTAATTTGACCTTTAACTGTCAATGTCATTGTTGGCTGTACTGTCTTCTTGTAGTCTATTGATGGTCTACCACAGTGTTTCCCAACTCCAGTCCTCCAGCACCCACAACAGTACACATTTTTATTGTAGTCCCAGACAAGCACACCTGATTCAACTTATCAACTAATGATCAAGCCCTCAATGAGTTGAATCAGGTGAGTTTGTCTGGGGCTACAACAAACATGTGTGGTATTGAGTGAAACACTGGTTAACCGTACACCCAATCTTTTTCTCTGTCTTATACCTACAGATGTAGGATCTTGATTTGAGACAGTTTGCTACAGCAGGAAAAGAATTGTGCAGCAACAGGAAATGAGAATTATTATGTAGATTATAATTAATGGACATTTTTGGGGTTGATAAAATGTTTCGTAAGGGGAAAATCAAGTCTGATATTTCTAGGTGTAAATTACAAACTTCAGAAGGCTTTTTAAACCTCAAACACACTACACGTTTTACAAAGTTCTCCTGCAACAGGGTTATCAAATGAAGATCCTACATCTGTAATGCAGATTCAGCATAACTTTTAAACAGAATTTAGGGTCTGCATCAACTCTTCAAATAATATTGTTTCCTCCTTACCGGCAGAGAGAGAGAACTCACCCCCTCCTTAACAGTACTAACCACCATGCAGTAGGAAAATAGAGTGCAATAGGACAAACGTTCACTGTCTTGGATTGGGTTCAGGATTGTTGGGACATTCTTTATAAGACTGTTCTTTATGAAGATTGTAATAAAAACCTAAACCGGAAGTGTTAGGATACCTAATGTAGGCCTATAACTGTCATTGATGGATAAGGAATGAAAATACACATATTGATTTTGTGAGATTGATTTTGATTGACTGACGATATTAATAAAAATAGACATGTCGTTTTTTGTAGTTAATGTTTCGGCAATAGTTGGAATTGCAATAGATGGTGTAACATATGGCAGGATATGATAAGCAAAGTATTGGTCTGGATTATTCTTGTATACAATTGATGTATCAGTGTGTATTATTTAGTCATTAAGGTTGGATTTGATAGGTGAAAATTGTCTGTTAATTGAATGATTAGAATATTCTGCCCTGAAACATATGATTGTATGGAATTGATTAGAATGTATGAAATCATAATCAATAAATGTGTAGTCCTAGTCAGAATTAGGGTAAAACAATATGTCTTTATGGTATTATAAACAGATTGTCTGAGCTCGGTGCCGACCTGACTAGAGATTTGGGAGAGAACGGGGAGTACGTATCAAGGACAAAGTCACTATCTCTGTCGGCTGGGAAGTGAGACAGACAGTGTGTGTAGCAGGACAGGGTCACTATCTCTGTCGGCTGGGAAGTGAGACAGACAGTGTGTGTAGCAGGACAGGGTCACTATCTCTGTCGGCTGGGTAGTGAGACAGACAGTGTGTGTAGCAGGACAGGGTCACTATCTCTGTCGGCTGGGTAGTGAGACAGACAGTGTGTGTAGCAGGACAGGGTCACTATCTCTGTCGGCTGGGAAGTGAGACAGACAGTGTGTGTAGCAGGACAGGGTCGCTATCTCTGTCGGCTGGGAAGTGAGACAGACAGTGTGTGCGTAGCAGGACATGTGTGTGTGTATGTTTGTGTGTACATGTGTGCGTATGTTTGTGTGCACGTGTGTGCGTAGCAGGACATGTGTGTGCGTATGTTTGTGTGTACGTGTGTGCGTATGTTTGTGTGTACGTGTGTGCGTGTGTTTGTGTGTACGTGTGTGCGTGTGTTTGTGTGTATGTGTGTGCGTATGTTTGTGTGTATGTGTGTGCGTATGTTTGTGTGTATGTGTGTGCGTGTGTTTGTGTGTATGTGTGTACGTATGTTTGTGTGTATGTGTGTGCGTGTGTTTGTGTGTATGTGTGTTCGTATGTTTGTGTGTATGTGTGTGCGTATGTTTGTGTGTATGTGTGTGCGTATGTTTGTGTGTATGTGTGGGTGTGAGAAGTCAGTATAAAATGAATTGATTTGTACTCTTGACTTCAGAACGTTCCCATGAATAAACATTTAACTTTGGTAGACTGGGCCTCTGTCTGTTTTCGTTTCTATCAGTATCTTACAAATCCTTATATAACAGACTGAGGGTAACATAATTGAATTGGTAAATGAATAGGAGTATAGAATTCTCCTGACAGTTGATGAATAAATATGTTCTCATGTGCACAGTACACAATGGTTATACTCAAGAGAGAAAAACACTTGTAATATGTTTAGTTTGGCGTGTCTTTCAGGTTCGGTTTATTGTTTACGTTAGTATATGTCTATAATATATGTTATTCTAGCTCATTCAGGGTGAGGCCCAGTTGCAGAGCCATTCATTTGGACTCAGTTCTACTACAGCAAGCGATGCACTAGCATGGTAACTCTACTCTTCTCCCAAACCACATGGCCACTGTAGGATGACATGCATATGGTCATGCGGAAGTAGTAACATACATGTAATGCTAAGATTCTCTACTATATATAGTATAAGATGCTACTGGAAAGAGAAGTTGTCACAACTCATTCAAAACAAGTTGATGGGTGAAAAGAACATGACCAAATCAGAATTGTGTCATCTTGCTGAATGCAGCAATTATTTGACCAGATGAAAAATGTCTTAATATCACATACACACATTATACCACTACCATTTATTTTCTCATTTCGTTTAGAGACAATTGCATGGTCTTAAAGTACACTATGACAGTTTGAGTGGAGTATGATTTGGGAAGACTGAGGGATTAGATCAATCCAGGCTAAAGTCTAAGTGTTAATCCAGCTCATGTGGACCTGAAGGGCTCAAACATTAAAACAAACTTCTTTATTTCACCACCACATAATCAGGCATTGTGTGGGTGCAGGAAAAACAAGCCGGTTTGCTAGTCATGCCTCACTGACATAACAGTTCCTACCTGAGGTTAGATATCTTGACTCGTCTGAAATAAAAATACTAGGTTCATGTTATATCAATACATGTGATTGGGTTAATGAGTGTGATCAGTGGTGGGGCAAACTAAAAAAAAAAGTTTCAGATGCATGCCAGCAAAGCCACTACACAACACTAAACAATACACTATAACGGTGACAAACGGTGCCTACAAACTGTTAAGGCCCCAACAGCCTGATAGCCAACACCTTACCACTGCTACACCCGGCTATCAGCGGAGCCCTGTCTGGCAGAAAAACAGTTCATTCAGCCTCATTTACTGCCTTTAAAAAAAACATAGCTGACTTGCTTAAACAAATGTGGTTTCTACTGACAATTGAGATGTACAAACTATGGCATAAATGGATGACGAGCAGATTAGAGGCAATCTGTAATTTCGATTAAGACATTAATGAGCGAGCTAGGAAGGACGTAGTCAATATAACTATTTGTTCAGCACTTTGAAATGTACGGTAACAGAATTCAGAACATGGGCCATTCTTACAGTGTTCTCCCTGTACACCAAGCCAGAACCATAGGATAAATAAAGGGGGGCATACAAGCAGACAAGGAAAGCTCTTACGATTATCGATGATTGCATTTCTCTAAAACAGGCTCTAGGCTAAATGTGCACACCAAGTCAGAACAGTAGGTAAAGTTCTGAGGTGAAAAGGGAGTTAACTATTAGGGTGAGGCACATGGGCTTAATACTACTTCGTACTACTTTCTTAGCTACCGTATACATATCTCCCTGGCATATTACATAATTTATGGAGCAGCATACAATACATTTTTGGACACCTTATTGTGCTGTTCTCACTTGAACAGGAAGGTGGCGCGGCGGTCCTTCCTGTGGGCTCTAGAAAGAAGCCCGAAATACCAACTTGGAATTCAGAGTTGGATGACCCATAAAATAATTTTGAACGATTTTCCCAGTTGGAGCTAGTTTAAAAAAAATAAAAATACATTTTTACCCCTTTTTCTCCCCAATTTCGTGGTATCCAATTGTTAGTAGCTACTATCTTGTCTCATTGTACAACTCCCGTACAGGCTCGGGAGAGACGAAGGTTGAAAGTCATGCGTCCTCCGATACACAACCGCACTGCTTCTTAACACAGCATGCATCCAACCCGGAAGCCATCCGCACCAATGTGTCGGAGGAAACACTGTGCACCTGGCACCCTTGGTTAGCGTGCACTGCACCCGGCCCGCCACTGAAGTCGCTGGTGCGCGATGAGACAAGGATATCCCTACCGGTCAAACCCTCCCTTATTTTGGGTTGCAGCAAGGAGGCCTTAGCAGGAAAAGTTCATTCAAAGTCATTACTGGTCAATACTTTAAGAATAACAATACTATTGTTTTAACAATACAATACGTTCACTGCTGTGAAATGAAAAGACACACATTTATAAACAGTAGTTAAAGGTAGACTCATATCACGTACATGCAGAAAGTAAACTGCATAGTGGGTCAATTTCCACAACAACTAAGAGCATTGAAGCTCAAGGCTCAACCTGTCTGCTGTTTTGGTGCCCTGGCTACCACGCTGTAACAGTGTGAAGCCAACCCTTGCACATGTGCAGATACTGTGTGTGGCTGTTTGAGAGAGAAAGCCTTGCATCTCACTCATCTCAACATCTCTGGTGCTCGTGGCAGCGTCATTTATATTAATCCATACAACATTTTCTACTGTTTTACTCCAACTCAATCATACATTTTTTATGAACACAGTTTATATTTGACCATGCAATAAAAAGCAGTAAATGTGGATTTTCATTAGGGGAAAACTGATCAGAATAGGAGATCCTGGCTAGCCCTGTGACCACCAGATAAGCCTGCATCCTGAGAAACACTGGACAGTAATAGACATTACTAGCTAGTCTGGACTGTATCACTCTCCACCAGTGGAACAACTGATGCACCATAACAGGAAGTCTTCAGTATATGCAGGGTCTGTTCTAGCATTTTGGCGGCCCTAAGAGAGATTTGGTTGGGGACCCTCCACAACGCCCAGTTGGTAATTCGGCCATGATTACTACAAGGTTTAGATAGCTGACTAGACTAACTTACCTAGCAATGTAAAGAAATGTTTGCTGACATGGGCTGATTGAGTGACTGCCAGCGACTGACATAACTGCCAGTGATTGAGGAAAACTGCTGATGCACTACCAAATTTTTAAATTGCAATTTGTGTATTCTACTATTCTAAATCTCAGCAGTACGTTGAGACCCGACTGAGTTCCTAACGAACTAACAGCTGTGGGGCCCCCTAGCATCCACAGGTGGACGCTTATATTGCTTATTGGCTGGGCCGACCCTGAGTTTATGGCTGAAAATTGACATTGAGTTTGAATGTAATCTTCTTTTCTTATGGGGGGGGGGGGGATTTGTGAAAATTAATGTGTGGAAATGGTGAGATCCCAACTCAGCAGTGAAAAGTGATAACTTTCACAGTATGTCTTTTGTACTGTAGACTGGGGTTTTAGTTTACATGCTGGAACCTGAGCTGTTTTACTGTAAACCTGAGCTGTTTTATTGTAAACCTGAGCCGTTTTACTGTAAATAAGTGTAAAGATGCAGCATTAACACTGGCTTATCTATCTGCAGGGGTTTGCAGTCAGGAGCACTGCAGAGTCAGCAGGTTAAGACGTTGACTGACTGACTGACTGACTGACTGACTGACTGGGCCGCTTGCTTCAGTGAGTCACTTTGAAATGTCACAATGCGGTCTCACATGGTCATTAGTCAGATGACTCTTTTCATGTCACTAGTTAACATAATCTTAAATAGGGAAAACAGACACAACTGACTCCCTGCTGCTCTGTATGGAGCTGCTGTATACGATGACAGGCCATGACTCTGACTCCGGAGCATCTTGTTAATGACAGTGGAAAATAGCATCAATGTTTCATAGCAGGATGACTCTAGACTCCTGTGGCATAACGTGGCTTAATTCAAGTGTGTTCTTAACACATCGCTGCAGTGGCTACACGGTATGTGTCTGTCTGTATGGAAAAATCCTCCCTTATAAAACATTATTTTTTCAAACGATGTGTGTTTCTGTCTGTCAAAGGGCCTCTCAGTCGCTTAGTCTGTCTCAAAACAAATTACCCAATATATAAAGTAGGCTTGCGACAGTTTAGTTGGAAATCTTGTATTTTTTCAAGGAATTGTGCAAGGAGATGTAAACAGGCTTGAAGTGACACCCACACAGGCAGTATAGTGTTTTATGGGTGTCAACAGGGACAGGGACAGGTCTGGGTCCCGTGCAGGGCATTTAGTTATAGTGTATCCATGCATGACCTTTAGCCCAAACAGACCATAAGGAGGCACTCGGAGGCCACTTCCACTGACCAACACAGACCTAGGCCTACACACAAGGAAAACAGAGTGCTCAAAACAGGATGGAGAAATGGCAATCTTAAGGTGAAAAAATTGTATTGGAGCAGATGCATCAAATGCCATCTCTGAACATTGATGTAGTGTCCTTGATGGGTGGTTGTCTTCCGTATAATAATGAGCTATGTGAATAAATTCAATCAATACACTCCCTGAAGAGTGCAAATATTTCTAAATGCTTACGTCAAGAAAGGTTATGTTTATGCATAGACCCCAACAACTCAACACAACTCAGTCTTTCCTTGAGACGACGGCTGCACAAGTTATATTGTGTCACCAGAGCAGGATGGATCCCCTGGTTCCCCTGGCACCTCTGGCTGCCCTGGCTCCTCTGGTTCCCCTGGCTCCCCTGGTCCCCCTGGCTCCCCCTGGCTCTCCTGGCTCCTCTGGCTCCTCTGGCTTTTCTGGTCCCCCTGGCTCTCCTGGCTCTCCTGGCTCCTCTGGCTCCCCTGGTCCCCCTGGCTCCTCTGGCTTCCCTGGTCCCCCTGGCTTTCCTGGCTCCCCTGGTCCCCCTGGCTCCCCTGGCTCTCCTGCTGGCTCCTCTGGCCCCCCTGGCTCCTCTGGCTCTCCTGGCTCCTCTGGATCCCCTGGCTCCTCTGGCTCCCCTGGTCCCCTTGGCTCTCCTGGCTCCTCTGGCTCCTCTGGTCCCCCTGGCTCTCCTGGCTTTCCTGGCTCCCCTGGCTCTCCTGCTGGCTCCTCTGGCCCCCCTGGCTCCTCTGGCTCCCCTGGCTCCCCTGGTTCCCCTGGCTCCTCTGGCCCCCCTGGCTCCTCTGGCTCTCCTGGCTCCTCTGGCTCCCCTGGCTCTCCTGGCTCCTCTGGCTCCCCTGGCCTGCTCTGGGCATCATTAGTCCGTCTGCAGTCAGGAATAGCCTGGCGGTCTGGGCCGTGGGCTGCAACAGGGCCTAGGACTATACCTACATCGGCCGCATTACTACCTAGTGGTTATAGAGCAATGGACTGGGAACCAGTCAAACCCTGAGGTGTTCTGTTGTTGTATCCAATAGTGAAGCACTCACTGACCCTATGCTATGTTTTTTATTTTATTTAACCTATATTTAACTAGGCAAGTCAGTTAAGAACACATTCTTATTTACAATGACGGCCTACCGAAAGGCAAAAGGCCTCCTGAGGGGATGGGGGCCTGAGATTAAAAATAAAAAATGTATATAATATAAATATAGGACAAAACACACATCACAACAAGAGAGACAACACATCACTACATAAAGAGAGACCTAAAACAACAACATAGCAAGACAGCAACATATGACAACACGGCATGGTAGCTACACAACAAGGTAGCAGCACAAAACATGGTACAAACATTATTGGGCACAGACAACAGCACAAAGGGCAAGAAGGTAGAGACAACAATACATCACACAAAGCAGCCACAACTGTCAGTAAGATTGTCCATGATATAGTCTTTGAATGAAGAGATTGAGATAAAACTGTCCAGTTTGAGTGTTTGTTGCAGCCTATTCCAGTCGCTAGCTGCAGCGAACTGAAAAGATGAGCGACCCAGGGATGTGTGTGCTTTGGGGACATTTAACAGACTGGCAGAACGGGTGTTCTATGTGGAGGATGAGGGCTGCAGTAGATATATATATCAGATACGGGGTGAGTGAGGCCTAAGAGGGTTTTATAAATAAGCATCAACCAGTGGGTCTTGTGATGGATATACAGAGATGACCAGTTTACAGAGGAGTATAGAGTGCAGTGATGTGTCCTATAAGGAGCATTGGTGGCAAATCTGATGGCTAAATGGTAAAGAACATCTAGCCGCTCGAGAGCACCCTTACCTGCCAATCTATAAATTATGTCTCCGTAATCTAGCATGGGTAGGATGGTCATCTGAATCAAGGTTAGTTTGGCAGCTGGGGTGAAAGAGGAGTGATTACGACAGAGGAAACCAAGTCTAGATGTAACTTTAGCCTGCAGTTTTGATATGTGCTGAGAGAAGGAAAGTGCACCGTCTAGCCATACTCCCAAGTGCTTGTATGAGGTTGCATTAGTTGTACATTAGTAGAACAAAGATATACTAGATGGTAGGTAAGACTGAAACATGATTTGCAACCTAATTTTCAACCATTTTGGTCACACACACTCTTAAATATTTTTGCTGTAATCTGTACATTTGATTTGGTAGCACCAGTGAGACTAGAAAAATATTCACTCAACGGCAGGGTAGGGAAGCGAACCAGGGTGAAAGGCAAACACACTATTCATCGCGCCAATAAGATTAACCCTATTAACCCCTGACAGCCTTATGGCCACCATCCCACTTCTGACACCAGTGTAGCAAACAGTGGGGCAGGTAAGCGAACCCGGGTTGATGGTGTGGAAGGCAAACACCCTATGCATCGCACCAATATGGTTAAAACTGTCGATTGGTCCATGATATGTAAACTCCACCCTCCAGCACACCAGTGCGTGCACACCAGCTGAATGAAATCAAGAGCACCTAATTGCAATTGGGAAATTGAACCAATTGAAATTAAGTTCATTGGTTGACACCTGTACATAATTAGCCATTCAGGTAAGAAGGGTCTGGGATTCCTTTATGAGGTGCAACCAAAACAGCTGTTAGACATTGCAACAGGGATATTCTGGCAGGGTGTCTGTCTAGTATTAGTTCTGAATACAGTTGTGGTTTTGATCACTAAAATGGCTGTGACTTTTGGACTCTCTTTGAGGTTAGTTTTTCAATGTATTCATCTGATTGGTTTACCTTGTCTTAAAGTGTTCACTGGATATTGATGTTTACCTGTCTGAATGTTTTGTAGTGTTTCTTGGATTTGTTGCCTGCTAATTGGAGGGATAAAGTGTTTTCCACTTCAAGGTGCGTTTTGGTTTACACTACTTCAGGTCAAATCACAGTCTAGTTCCAATGGCTTAAGGCTGGCATTTTACCACAATGTTTTCTTTGTTTCCTAGGTGATGCTTATGGGCATCCTGCCTACACTGGACCTGAACCAACTGGATCCCAAGCAAGTGTGGTGTCTGGTCCAAATGCTAAAGCTACTGGCTACAATACCCTGGCAAGTGTGACGCAGGGTCCAAATGCCACAGCTGAAGCAACTGCCAACCATGCCTCTGTAGACGTGTCCGCCGGCCCCCGCGCCTCAGCTGAAGCAACTGCCAACCATGCCTCTGCAGAAGCGTCCCGCGCCTCAGCTGAAGCAACTGCCAACCATGCCTCTGCAGAAGCGGCTGGCCCCCGCGCCTCAGCAGAAGCAACTGCCAAACATACTTCTGCAGAAGCGGCCGCCGGCCCCCGCGCCTCAGCTGAAGCAACTGCCAACCATGCCTCTGCAGAAGCGGCCGGCCCCCGTGCCTCAGCTGAAGCAACTGCCAACCATACCTCTGCGGAAGCGGCCGCCGGCCCCCGCGCCTCAGCTGAAGCAACTGACAAACATACCTCTGCGGAAGCGGCCACCGGCCCCCGCGCCTCTGCGGAAGGAACTGCCAAACATACCTCTGCAGAAGCGGCCGCCGGCCCCCGCGCCTCAGCTGAAGCAACTGCCAAACATACCTCTGCGGCAGGCGGCCCCCGCGCCTCAGCTGAAGCAACTGCCAAACATACCTCTGCGGCAGGCGGCCCCCGCGCCTCAGCTGAAGCAACTGCCAAACATACCTCTGCAGAAGCGGCCGCCGGCCCCCGCGCCTCAGCTGAAGCAACTGCCAAACATACCTCTGCAGAAGCGGCCGCCGGCCCCCGCGCCTCAGCTGAAGCAACTGCCAAACATACCTCTGCAGAAGCGGCTGGCCCCCGCGCCTCAGCTGAAGCGGCCGGCCTTGAACAGACGGCCCGACCCCTCAACAAGCTAGATAGGGAGATCATAATTTGGTTTGCCCAACTCCTTAATCGTCTTTCCCCTGTTACTGTGCCTCCATTTGAAGAAAAGGGCAAAGGTAACTGAGGTGAGGAATTGCGCAAACTAATGCGCTTGTTTGAAATGAGGATCTCCTTCACTTGCTCATCGTTATGCAAATTGTTTACATGGGTGAACACTACAATGGTATGATTTTTTTTTCAAAACCATACGACTAAAATTGACATCTGATTTGGCCACTTGCTGACACTTATGTTGTACGGTTATGATTTTGATTTGTCCTGGGGTTCCTGCTACTCTTGCATGATTTGTTCAATAAACAATTTGACTTCCAGAATGCCTTGTCTTTTAAATGTGCGTTTCTCTTCTGCCTACCATATGTTTGCTGATTAGGGACAGACTAGGTCTGGAGAAAAAGGGATTGTGGCTCACACCACTTGTGTAAACATTTGTTTACCTTTGTTTCTGGTAGTTGAGGAAAGGTTGACTGCATTTCTTGTTTTAATTCCTCATTGTTTGCATAGTCAACATACACACTTGCCCCACCAGACATGCCACCAGGTGTCTTTTCAGTCTCCAAATCAAGAACAAATTAAACGCACAGTGTTAGAGCCATGATTGGCTGGAACTCCCTTCCATATAGCGCAAAAGGACAGCAAACCGGGTTTAAAAAAAACAAGGCATCGTGGCACAACGCCTCTCCCCCATGTGACCTACTGGTTGTGTGTATGTGTAACGGATGCACAAACACACAAAGCATTAACATATGTAAATTGCCAAGTGTTTTTTTTTCTTTTCGTGTCAGACCCCCGTAAGACTAGCTGTTGCCATTGACATCGGCTAATGGGGAGCCTAAAATATATATATATATATATTCAACTACCTTTAGCATTTGAAAAGCTGAAACTACAAAACCCTTTTCTACCCAGGTCTGACCTCCACAGGACACTGGGTGTGAAATGCTTCCTTGCAAACTCTTTCCTCAACAGTACAGAATCAATATAAAAGAAGCAGAGTGGAGGACAAGGACATAGAGGGGAGTGACTGCAAATCATAGCACAGTCCATTTGTATGTTCCCATGGTAGGAAGCATCTCCAATCTAGAATGGGCTTCCTATTTTGCAACAAAGCATCCCTCACTCATGCTGCCAAACATACCCTTGTAAAACTGACTATCCACCAATCATTGACTTTGGCGATATCATTTACAAAATAGCCTCAAACTCTCAACAATTTGGATGCAGTCTATCACAGTGCCATCTGTTTTGTCACCAAAGCCCCATATACTTCCCACCACTGCGAACTGTACTTTCTTGTTGGCTGGCCCTCGCTTCATACTCATCGCCAAACCCACTGGCTCCAGGTCATCTTCAAGTCTTTGCTAGGTAAAGCCCCGCCTTATCTCAGTTCACTGGTCACTATAGCAGCACCCAACCGCAGCAAGCGCTCCAGCAGGTATATTTCACTGGTAACCCCCAAAGCCAATTCCTCCTTTGGCCAAGTTTCATTCCAGTTCTCTGCTGCCAATGACTGGAACGAACTGCAAAAATCGCTGGACACTTATCTCCCTCACTAACTTCAAGCACCAGCTGTCAGAGCAGCTCACAGATCATTGCACCTGTACATAGCCCATCTGTAAATAACCCATCCCCATACTGGTATTTATTTATTTATTTTGCTCCTTTGCACCCCAGCATCTCTACTTGCACATTCATCTTCTGCACATCTATCACTCCAGTGTTTAATTGCTATATCGTAATTACCTCGCCACTATGGCCTATTTGATTGCCTTACCTCCTTTATCTTACCTCATTTGCACACACTGTATATATATATTTATTTTTTTCTACTGTATTATTCTGTATGTTTGTTTATTCCATGTGTAACTCTGTGTTGTTGTATGTGTCGAACTGCTTTGCAGTTTTAAATTAGATCTTGTTCTCAATTAGCCTACCTGGTTAAATAAAGGTTTAATTAAAAACAAAAAACAAAAACTAGCCTACTGATCTGACGGCACTTGTTATGTTAACAATAACACTGAAAATATCAAAAAAGAAGGACCAAGCGTCTTCAACAGAGGGGATCAAGCTGATTCTATACCATTTTACAGAGGCCAGTTCATGAAGGAAGGCTTGCTCATTAAAGTTTTTTAGCAAGCGTCTATGACAAATCAGAACAGGTCGTTTCACAGAGCAGCCATTATGAACACAGACTGTAAAACAGTGATCACTAAGGTCATTACAGGAAACACCAGACTGATACCTATCAGGATTATTAGTGAGGATAAGATCGAGGAGAGTAGCCTTTATGGGTGTTTGGAGTCATACCTTGTGGGATTGGTGATAATCTGAGAAAGATTTAGGGAGTCCCATTGCTTTAGGACTTGGTCAGGTGGTTTAAGCACGTCCCAGTTTAGGTCACCTAGCAGGACAAATTCAGACTTAGTGTAAGGGGCCAGGAGAGAGCTTAGGGCAGGTAGGGTACAGGCCGGTGCTGATGGAGGACGATAGCACCAAGCAACAGTCAACCAAAGAGATATTTGAAAGTTTAATGCTTAAAACAAGCAAATCAAATTGTTTGGGGACAGATTTGGTGGAGATAACTGAGCACTGAAGATGATCCTTGGAAAAGATGACCACTCCCCCACCTTTAGAAGATCTGTTTTCTGAGGGTTGGCAGGCAAGAGATTGACTGCCGACTCTCAGAGATTGACTGCCGACCCTCAGAGATTGACTGCAGACACTGTTCGGAGGTGCTAAATACTAATCGGCAGGCAAACATTAGATAATCCTACCGGTGTGTCTGATCTATAATGGATATTACCATCTCTGTCCAAATATCTGTACATAAAACTGCTCAAATGTGAGGTGCAGCAGAGGAGCTATAAGAGGATGGGCTTATTTTCATGGCCTTGAATGGAATTGATGGAACAGAGTTTCCAATATGTTTGATATGTTTGACTCCGTTCCATGGATTCCATTCCAGCCATTACAATCAGCCTGTCCTCCTCTAGCTCCTCCCACCAGCCTCCTCTGGTGTGGTATTTTGGAACATTCTGAATAGGCCTACCACGTGTGCACATTCATGCACTTAAAATGCGAAGAAATAATAGTTTTCTGATCTGTTCCATCAGCCTTATGAATTGATACAGCATATACCTCCACTATACTACTTTGATACACATCAGTGGGGATTAAGAATTGAGTACACAAAATGTCAATTGAAAACAAAGTGGTACACCTGCGTATAGCCTCCATTACACCACTGACTGTACGATTTGAGAAGGGCGCTCCTCCCTCACTGCTTTTGCCTTTTCACATCACCTTCCGTAGACCGGTGCACTGCGGTTCAGGCTAGTAGAACTCCCTCATAGGCTGCATTACAAAGGCATCCCAATTCTGATATTTTTTTCACTAATTAGTCTTTTGACCAATCAGCCCTGAAAAAGATCTGATGTGAAAAGATCTGATGTGATTGCTCAAATACTTGGAATACTTGGAAAAATGATTAGAATTGGGCTCCCTGTGTAACACAGCAATAGGTCAGTTTCTACAGCTAAAGTGAGGCAACGCAACAACCAATGGTTGCGTGCCACATCATCAACTGTGTCATCCACTGACATATGATGTGGTTAGTTGATACTTAAAATACCTATCAAGGCGATGTAAGATCTGGCAGACTTCAGCAACGTCTAAGCTTTGGAAAGGGGCTGAAGTCTGTTTGGACGCAATCACAAACTACCTCATAGTCTGTTTGGTCCCAGCCACACAGGCTGTGTTTACACAGGCAGCCCAATTCTGACCTTTTGCCCCGCGTTGCTGGCAAAACGGCTGACCTGATTGGTGAAAAGACCAATTAGTGGGGAAAATATCAGAATTTGGCAGCTACAGATGAATGAACATGTATGAAATTGAATATGCGTTCAATTGTCTGTTTTTTTGTAAGTTGTTGAACTGAATTTGGTCTCTTTCTTTTGTCGTCCAATTCTCTCTCTGTTGTTCACCATACATAAACGGTTTACTGCACCTAATCGCATTTGGGAAATTGAACCAATGGAAATGAAGTTCATTGGCTGACAGCTGTACATAATTAGCCAGCCAGGTTAGAAGGGTCTGGGATTCCTTTATGAGGTGCAACCAAAACAGCTGTTAGAAATAGCAACAGGGATATTCTGGCAGGCTGTCGAGAATTAGTTCTTGAATACTGTTGTGGTTTTGATCACTAATATGGCTGTGACTTTTGGATTCTCTTTGAGGTTAGTTTTTCAATGTATTCATCTGGTTGGTTTACCTTGTCTTAAAGTGTTCACTGGATATTGATGTTTACCTGTCTGAATGTTTTGTAGTGTTTCTTGGATTTGTTGCCTGCTAATTGGAGGGATAACTTGTTTTACACTTCAAGGTGCGTTTTGGTTTACACTACTTCAGGTCAAATCACAGGTCTAGTTCCGATCCAAATTAAGGCTGGCATTTTACCACAATGTTTTCTTTGTTTCCTAGGTAACGCTCATGGGCATCCTGCCTACACTGGACCTGAACCAACTGGATCCTATGCCCAAGCAAGTGTGGTGTCTGTTCCAAATGCTAAAGCTACTGGCCACAATGCCACGTCAGCAGAAGCTACTGGCCACAATGCCACGTCAGCAGAAGCTACTGGCCACAATGCCACGTCAGCAGAAGCTACTGGCCACAATGCCACGTCAGCAGAAGCTACTGGCCACAATGCCACGTCAAGTGTGAAGTCCGGCGCCTCAGCAGAAGCGTCCGGCGCCTCAGCAGAAGCGTCCGGCCCCGGCGCCTCAGCAGAAGCGACAAGCCTTGAACAGACGGCCCGACCACTCAACTAGGGAGATCATAATTTGGTTTGGCCAACTCCTTGTCTTACCCCTGTTACTGTGCCTCTTGAAGAAAAGGGTAAAGGTAACTGAGGTGGGGAAATGTGCCAACTAATGTGCTTGTTTGAAATGAGGATCTCCTTCACATCATCATGCAAATTGTTTACAGGGGTGGACGATACAATGTTATGAATTGTTTTTATAACCATACGACTAAAATTGACTTCTGATGTAGTGATATTGCTGACACACAGCCTGGTGTTCCTGCTACTCTTGCATGATTTACTCAATAAACCATTTGACTTTCAAAACCTTGTCCTTAAAATATGTTCTCTTCTGCCTACCATGTGTTTGCTGTTTGGTAACAGACTGTGGGCCTGGAGTAAAAGGGAATGTGATACACAACACTTGTATAAACAGATTTGTTTCTAGTAGTTCAAATTCTAAAGTTCTCTAAATTGTCAGACCTCCATATGTAAATACTTTACCTATCCCTTAGTGTAGGCTGTTTGATTTACAGTAATCTGCCTTACCACCAATGCCTAAAGAATGTGAATGCAGTTTAACTCACCGTCCCATTACCTGTCACTAACCTGTCCCAGGGATGCTGAAGTTTCTCCTTGGCCTTATTCAGAAACATTTAACCCACTTGGTGGTAATTGTAATGTGGCTCATATAGCGAGGATCGTTACAAATGGTAACATTTTATTTGTGCCGTTGGGCGCAAGCAAAGTTGTTACATTTGTGTCATTTTGTGTCGTCTGTTATAAGGCTACAGTTTGATCATATGAGCAGAGTACATCCCGATTAAAAATCATTACATTGTATAAATTTGAGGTTTTATTAGTTCAAAACTTTTCAGGCACCAATCACAATGGGAATATAAAACCTCACTCCTTGGTAATTGAGTTACAAAAATCGGACCAATAGGAGGCCAGTTTGAAATGTATAAAAGCATCCTTCACTTTTCGATCTGTAACACCGATGAAGGCTGATGCTGCCAGAGTTGCAGAATGTCCACTTCCTTTTCACAGGTAAGGTGGAAAGGTACAACATACCGACTTTGCTCTGCTGAACGCATTTCCTACTTTTAACAATAAAGAACTTTCAACTTCCACTGTCCTCCAAGAATTGTTGAATTTCCTCTACACTGGAAAGCGAGGTAGCGGCAGACAGTGTTCAGTTCCCTTTGCACCTCACCTGTGAAAATCATTAGCACTTGACTGTACCCTTAGTCTATTACGACCATCCTGAAGGGTCGCAAGCTTACATTCTGTTTCGCTACACGTATTTGGTTAGTATAGGAGGCAAACAAACTACTCATTCCATGCATTGAGGTCTGTGCCATCCAGTCAGAGAGCAGATACAAGTCACATGATCCGTTGACAAACACACATGCGTTCGCGGATCATGTGACTTGTAACTACTCTGTGATTGGATGGTACGGACTGCAGTTTTCATGGTTAGTGTAGTTTTTTGTGATCTTTGCGCCAAAAGCAAATTGTGAATACACGACTTCTCAATACAGATTGAAACATTCATAACCATTGGGCACTACATCAACGTATTTATTGTTTTGCAATCTCGGGCAGAAATAGAGAGTCTACGTCCCACAGTAATATCGCTATAGCTAATGTTTATTATCACAATGGGTGATTGCATTGATAATTCCCTTTCTGGAACCTCTCGTCGGTGCCCCATGTTGTGTGCCGCCTCATTTGTGGATTCGCGGGCCACTTTCTATTTTTTCATAGACCATGTCGTAGGCCGTTTAAAAATGCTCACGGGCGACTAGTTGTTTGGCAACAAACAACCTTGTCCAGTCATATTAGGCTGGTAACAACATGGTAACTTGACGGGACTGGAAGAAATGGGTCTTGCGGAAATTTTTCTACTGCTAAATACTGTTTGGTGCTCCTAACCTTTTCAAATTGGTACAGTAGCACCACCAATAAAAAAAGTGAATGTATTGTATCTGGTGGTTGTAGGGTTAGGAACAGTGTGTGTGTGTACACTGTGCAGTGGTGGAATCACAGTTGTCTGGGAAGCTCTAATCTTGGTTAACCCAGAACTAAAGTCTCACGTAACTGGTCAGCAGCTCGATTAAGTTCTGGGTCCAGACGTGTCAAGAGAAGAGATTAAGAGATGCTAGAACGAGGAGCGGAACCAAAAGAGGAGCATCACCCTCTGTCTTTGCAAGTTGTCCCCTCCCCTTTGAAATTCGAAAGATGCTAAATAATCTGTGATGAAAAACCCAAACTAGGTGTTGTGTTACTGATGGTTTCTCAGAACTGATGGCTTCTACTGATAGCTTCTATGGCTAGATGGAATACAGCTCCATTTAGTTGCCGCATCGGGGACAATCGTAGAGACAGGTTAAAGAAGTATTTTTAACCTTGAGACAATTGAGACTGTGTATGTGTGCCATTCAGCTGGGGTGAATGGGCAAGACAAAAGATTTAAGTGTCTTTGAATGGGGTATTGTTGTAGATGCGAGGCGCACCGGTTTGTGTCAAGAACTGTCACCCTGCTGGGTTTTTCACGCTCAGCAGTTTCTTTCAAGACAACTGGGAACTCTGAAAAAAACTAATCATGATGACGTCAGTGATCTTCAGGTCGTAGCTCTAGAAAGAGGCCTGAGTTCCCGACTTACAATTCCAAGTTGGATGACCGTTCAAAACGTATTTTCCCAGTCGGAGCTAGTTTTTTCCCTGAGTTCCCAGCTGTCTTGAGCTCCCTGAAGTCAGATTTCCCATTTCTGAGTTAACAGTTGTTTTGAGCACAGCAGAAATCATGCTGGATTGACAGAATGGCAAATGTTGAATGTTTGTCATTTTAAGCTTGGAAAAGAGACCCTTAAATCCAGACGTGGGACCACACAGCCACTCCACTGAATAGCAGGCTTGTGATTGCTTTACAATGCTTGCAGTTAGTCACTGATTCCTTCCAAACCACTCATTGTTGAATTTGCGATTTCCAACTTGTTGTGTAATGCAATATCCAATGGCCGATGAGCACCGATACATTATATCTATAATTGCTCTTCATGATTTCTCTTCATATGACAAGGATTAGAAAAGATTTGCCAGTAGATTGTTGACTTGATTCATGATGATGACAGTGCATTCAGAAAGTATTCAGACCCCTTCCCTTTTTACACATTTTGTTACGTTACAGCCTTACTCTAAATTTGATTAAATTAACTTTTTTGCTCGTCAATCTACACATAATATCCGAAATGATAAAGCAAAACATTTTGGGGGGGAAATTGTTGCTAATTTATATGAATAAAAAAACTGAAATACCTTATTTACAGTGCCTTGCGAAAGTATTCGGCCCTCTTGAACTTTGCGACCTTTTGCCACATTTCAGGCTTCAAACATAAAGATATAAAACTGTATTTTTTTGTGAAGAATCAACAACAAGTGGGACATAATCATGAAGTGGAACAACATTTATTGGATATTTCAAACTTTTTTAACAAATCAAAAACTGAAAAATTGGGCGTGCAAAATGATTCAGCCCCCTTAAGTTAATACTTTGTAGAGTCACCTTTTGCTGCGATTACAGCTGTAAGTCGCTTGGGGTATATCTCTATCAGTTTTGCACATCGAGAGACTGACATTTTTTCCCATTCCTCCTTGCAAAACAGCTCGAGCTCAGTGAGGTTGGATGGAGAGCATTTGTGAACAGCAGTTTTCAGTTCTTTCCACAGATTCTCGATTGGATTCAGGTCTGGACTTTGACTTGGCCATTCTAACACCTGGATATGTTTATTTTTGAACCATTCCATTGTAGATTTTGCTTTATGTTTTGGATCATTGTCTTGTTGGAAGACAAATCTCCGTCCCAGTCTCAGGTCTTTTGCAGACTCCATCAGGTTTTCTTCCAGAATGGTCCTGTATTTGGCTCCATCCATCTTCCCATCAATTTTAACCATCTTCCCTGTCCCTGCTGAAGAAAAGCAGGCCCAAACCATGATGCTGCCACCACCATGTTTGACAGTGGGGATGGTGTGTTCAGGGTGATGAGCTGTGTTGCTTTTACGCCAAACATAACGTTTTGCATTGTTGCCAAAAAGTTCCATTTTGGTTTCATCTGACCAGAGCACCTTCTTCCACATGTTTGGTGTGTCTCCCAGGTGGCTTGTGGCAAACTTTAAACAACACTTTTTATGGATATCTTTAAGAAATGGCTTTCTTCTTGCCACTCTTCCATAAAGGCCAGATTTGTGCAATATACGACTGATTGTTGTCCTATGGACAGAGTCTCCCACCTCAGCTGTAGATCTCTGAAAGTTTAGAGGGACGGCCAGGTCTTGGTAGATTTGCAGTGGTCTGATACTCCTTCCATTTCAATATTATCGCTTGCACAGTGCTCCTTGGGATGTTTAAAGCTTGGGAAATCTTTTTGTATCCAAATCCGGCTTTAAACTTCTTCACAACAGTATCTCGGACCTGCCTGGTGTGTTCCTTGTTCTTCATGATGCTCTCTGCGCTTTTAACAGACCTCTGAGACTATCACAGTGCAGGTGCATTTATACGGAGACTTGATTACACACAGGTGGATTGTATTTATCATCATTAGTCATTTAGGTCAACATTGGATCATTCAGAGATCCTCACTGAACTTCTGGAGAGAGTTTGCTGCACTGAAAGTAAAGGGGCTGAATAATTTTGCACGCCCAATTTTTCAGTTTTTGATTTGTTAAAAAAGTTTGAAATATCCAATAAATGTCGTTCCACTTCATGATTGTGTCCCACTTGTTGTTGATTCTTCACAAAAAAATACAGTTTTATATCTTTATGTTTGAAGCCTGAAATGTGGCAAAAGGTCGCAAAGTTCAAGGGGGCCGAATACTTTCCCAAGGCACTGTACATAAGGACTCAGACCATTTGCTATGAGACTCAAAATTGAGCTCAGGTGCATCCTGTTTCCATTGATCATCTTTAAGATGTTTCTACAACTTGATTGGAGTCTACCTGTCGTAAATTCAGTTGATTGGACATGATTTGGAAAGGCACCCACTTGTCTATATAAGGTCCCACAGTTGACAGTGCATGTCAGAGAAAAAAACCAAGCCATGAGGTTGAAGGAATTGTCCGTAGAGCTCAGAGATAGGATTGTGTCGAGGCACAGATCTGGAGAAAAGAACACAGTGGCCTCCATCATTCTTAAATGGAAGAAGTTTGGAACCACCAAGAAATGGCCGCCTGGCCAAACTGAGCAATCGGGGGAGAAGGGCTTTGGTCAGGGAGGAGACCAAGAACCCGATGGTCAATCTGACAGAACTCCAGAGTTCCTCTGTGGAGATGTGAGAACCGCTCCACCAATCAGGCCTTTATAGTGGAGTTGTCAGATGGAAGCCACTCCTCAGTAAAATGCACATGACAGCCTACTTGGAGTTTGCCAAAACGGACTTAAAGGACTCTCAGACCATGAGAAACAAGATTATCTTGTCTGATGAAGCCAAGATTGAAACCTTTGACCTGAATGCCAGGCGTCACATCTGGTGGAAACCTGGCACCATCCCTACCGTGAAGCATGGTGGCTGTATCACATCCGGCCGTGATTGGGAGTCCCATAGGGCAGCGCACAATTGGCCCAGTGTTGTCCGGGGTAGGTTGTCATTGTGAATAAGAATTTGTTCTTAACTGACTTGCCTAGTTAAATAAAGGTTCAATACAAATCAAATAAATACATGGTGGTGGCAGCATCATGCTGTGGGGATGTTTTTTAGCGGCAGCAACTGGGAGACTAGTCAGGATCGAGGGAAAAATGAACAGAGCAACGTACAGAGAGATCATTGATGAAAACATGCTTCAGAGCGCTCAGGACCTCAAACTGGGGAGTAGGTACACTTTCCAACAAGACTATGACCCGAAGCACACAGCCATGACAACACAGGAGTGGCTTCGGGACAAGTTTCTGAATGTCCCTGAGTGGCCCAACCAGAGCCCGGACTTGAACCCGATCAAACATCTCTGGAGAGACCTGAAAATATCTGTGCAGCTATACTCCCCATCCAACCTGACAGAGTTTCAGAGGATCTGCAGAGAAGAATGGTAGAAACTCCCCAAATCCAGGGGTCGTTAAGGGGTCTGAATATTTTCTGAATGCACGGTACATTCTTTTTAACACTGTGTCTTCCCTACGCAAGGCAATCAAACAAGCAAAGCGTCAGTATAGAGACGAAGTAGAGTCGCAATTCAATGACTCAAACACTAACACTTATGTGGCAGGGTCTACAGTAAATCATGGATTACTAAAAGAAAACCAACCCCGTCACAGATATCGACGTCTTGCTCCCAGACAAATTAAACATCTTCTTGCTCGCTTTGAGGACAATACAGTGCCACTGATGCGGCCCGCCACCAAAGTCTGTGGGTTCTCTTTCAACGTGGCCAACTTGAGTAAAACATTTAAACGTGTTAACCCTCGCTGTGTCCTCAGAGCATGCACAGACCAGCTGGCTGGTGTGTTTACGAACATATTCAATCAATCGCTATCCCAGTCTGCTGTGCCCACATGCTTCAAGATGGTTACCATTGTTCCTGTTCCCAAGAAAGCTAAGGTAACTGAGCTAAATTCCTACCTGATACCCTAGTCCCACTCCAATTTGCTTACCGCCCAAAATAGGTCCACAGACGATGCAATCGCATCACTCTGCACACTGCCCTATCCCGCCTGGACAAGAGAAATACCTATGTAAGAATGCTGTTCATTGACTACAGCTCTGCATTTAAAACCATAGTACCCTCCAAACTCGTCATTAAGCTCGAGACCCTGGGTCTCGACCCCGCCCTGTGCAACTGGGTCCTGGACTTTCTGACGGGCCGCCCCCAGGTGGTGAGGGTAGGAAACAACATCTCCACCCCTCTGATCCTCAACACTGGGCCCCCACAAGGGTGTGTTCTCAGCCCACAAGGTTGCGTTCTGTCTCTTGTGCTCCCTGTTCACCCATGACTGCGTGGCCATGCACGCCTCCAACTCAATCATCAAGTTTGCAGACGACACTACAGTGGTAGGCTTGATTACCAACAACGACGAGATGGCCTACAGGGAGGATGTGAGCACCCTCGGAGAGTGGTGTCAGGAAAATAACCTCTCACTCAACGTCAACAAAACAAAGGAGATGATCGTGGACTTCAGGAAACAGCAGATGGAGCACCCCCCCCATCCACATCGACAGGACAGTAGTGGAGAAGGTGGAAAGTTTTAAGTTCCTCGGCGTACACATCACGGACAAACTGAAATGGTCCACCCACACAGACAGCGTGGTGAAGAAGGCGCAACAGCACTACTCACTTTAAATAATGCCACTTTAATAATGTATACATATCCCACATTACTCATCTCATATGTCTGTACTGTATTCTATACCATCTACTGCATCTTACGTCCATATATATTCATATGTACATATTCTAATTCCCTTTACATCCCTTTACATTTGTGTGTATAGTCATTGTGAATTTGTTAGATTACTTGTTAGATATTACTGCACTGCCGGAACTAGAAGCACAAGCATTTCGCTACACTCACATGAACATCTGCTAACCATGTGAATGTGACCAATACATTTAGATTTGATTTGATTTGTACAAAACATTAGGAATACATTGCTAATATTTAGTTGCACCTCCCCCTTTTCCACTCAAAACAGCCTCAATTAGTCGGGGCATGAACTCTACAAGGTGTCGAAGCGTTCCACAGGCATGCTGGCCCATGTTGATTCCAATGCTTTCCACAGTTGTGTCAAGTTGGCTGGATGTCCTTTGGGTGGTGGACCATTCTTGGTACACACGGGAAACTGTTGAGCATGAAAAACCCAGCTGCAGTTCTTGACACACTCAAACCGGTGCACCTGGCACCGACTACCATACCTTGTTCAAAGGCACTTAAATATTTTGTCTTGCCCATTCAATCGCTGAATGTCACACACACACAATCCTTGTTTCAATTGTCTCAAGGCTTAAAAATCCTTCTTTAACCTGTCTTCTCCCCTTCATCTACACACATTGAAGCAAATTTAACAAGTGACATCAATAATTGATCATAGCTTTCACCTTGATTCACCTGGTCAGTCTACGTCATGGAAAGAGCAGGTGTTGTAATGTTTTGTACACATAGTCAATGGGGGTCTTCACAGGGTTGTTCATTAGGGAAAGTCTGCAGCAACCGTACACAGTAAAACCACATCTACTAGTAGCTAGCTCCATAGAGACCTAGCTCACTCCGCCACGTGCTCCACTCTGCTGCTGGCTCTGGAAATGTTTACTGAGACTGTGGGAAAAGGGGAAGAAACTCTAATGTGTTCAAGGCCTGGGGTCTAAGAAGATGAGTTATAAAACATTATAGCCGCCTCAAAATAGTATTTAAGGTTTATGTGAAAGTAGTGCATACATTAGTTTGTTTATGTGTTTGTGTGCATGCATGTGTATGTGTATGTGTGCATACGTGCACATAAATGTGTATATTATAAAATCTCAACATCGCTGGAGGCTGAAGTGGGGTTTTTTTCTAAGAAAAATAAGTGACTGCTGCAATAAAAAAAATCAAACACAGCTACTGTCCTTTACCATTTTGTATGTCCACAATAAGCTATCCCCCACAGACATTCTCCCAATTACGGCCGGTTTTGATACATCCTGGAATCAAACCAGGGTCTGTAGCGACGCCTCTAGCACTGCGATGCAGTGCCTTAGACTGCTGCGACACTCAGGAATCCTTGATACACACGGGAAACTGTTGAGCGTGACACACAGAAAACTGTTGAGCGTGAAAAACCCAGCCACCTTGCAGTTCTTGACACAAACCGGTGCGCCCGGCACCTACCACCATACCCCGTTTGAGCCTATTCACCCTCTGAATGGCACACATATACAATCCATGTGTCAATTGTCTCAAGGCTTAAAAATCCCTCTTTATCCCGTCTACTCCCCTTCATCTACACTGATTTAAGTGGATTTAACAAGTGACATCAATAAGGGATCTTAGCTCCTCCTTGATTCAGTCTATTGGTCAGTCTATGTCATGGAAAAAGCAGGTGTTCTTAATGTTTTCTACACTCACTATATACTGTTATGTATTTAGACTGGAAGATAAAGAACCGTGTAATTCAAAATAAATTAGTGTGGTGCAGGCATGCATGTCCCAATGCATATCTCAAAACAGTCATATTTCCATCATTCCTTTTAACAACTAGCTTTAAAGGCTTGGGTGAGAGCTATTGTACTGAAACGGAAAGCCCATGAGATCCAGTATTGTGCCCAAAACAGAAACAAAACTGAGAACCAGAGTATGTATATAGTTACTTGAAATAAAACCAAAAGGTTTCTATCACTAGGTTGACATTGATGAAGTGAGTTGGTCTTCAGCATCTCAAACACAAATGAGAAGACAGGAACAAACAAGTCTGCTGAAATGTAAGCAAGAAAGTCAGTAACCTATCTACAGGGTGTGGCCATTTAGCTCAGGCTCCTCTTTTCTTTGTTGCATCGTCCCCTCCCTCATTCTGTCATAGTCACTGGAGAGGGATTGACCAATGTGGTAATGGTGAGATGCATGGTCTCAGCTACTTCACCACAGACCCCGATGAGACTGCAGATGAAACTGCATTTGAAACATAGACATAGTTAGAGGATGCAACATTTCATCTGTCACATTTTGATGGGCAGCGCCATTGAGGCCATCTCCATTTTGAAGTAGTCCATTTTATTCCTCTACTACTTCTGTGAGTTTGTAAACAAACTGAATGGGTGCGTACTGCCACCTGGAGTGTGTTGGTTGAACAGGTAAAAAGTCAAGGTTGGCAATTTACTGCCACCTGCAGTTATGTAACGTTGGCTCACGAGTAAAATTAATTGTCTGATCCCTCCTGATAACCTGAATAGAATTTTGTGATCCTTCCTTAACCCATAGGAAGTCCAACCTAGTTGACTGCTTAAAAATGGTGAAAGCCCTTCATGGCGCTCACCATGCTAAAATGGGATTTTGGACACCAGAGTCCTCTATCTATCTCTATGATTTGAACTGTAGGGCGACCCAGCCCCCGAAGTGACTCTTATCAACACGCTATGCAAAAGGTTTTATTGTCTTCTGAGGAATTCAGCATTCACTGTGTTACTCTTACCAACCACCAGTGTCAAACCTCTGAGAGGCAGAGGTTATGTTGTCTTTACAGATCTCTAGGTATGATATCTGATTGGAGGTTAACTTTACAGTGATGCTATTGGTCAACAACTCAGATTTTGAATAAAACCACTCAGATGTTATAAAGGGTCTTACATTTATTGTCTCTTTCTCTTTTTTGTTTATAAACTGAGCTGGTGAGTAATGTTTTTTTGTCTCTCTCAACCTCTCTGATCATGCTTAGATTAATGCCTTGTATTGCTTGTTAATGCTTTGTACGTCAGGATTTCATTAATGAGGCCCTTTATCTACCTCCCCAGAGTCAGAAGAACATACCATTTTTATGTATTGAAGGAAGCTGCTAACTGGCGTTAGCGCAATGACTGGAAGTCTATGGGTCAAATACATCATGTCTCAAAATAGCAAACTCCAAGCTAAATCAAGCACACATTTAATACAGTATTTTGCCCAGGTCTGAGAGGCAGAAAGGAGGTCTGGGCAGGAAGTTCCATTTGTATGTATGTATGTGTGTGTGTGTGTCTGTCCCTGTCCACGCCGGTGCTCTGTGTCTCTGCCCCCACAGGAGCAATTACAGGGGTGAGTCCCAGAGGAGGGTGAGCCTCACAGCAGCCTAACCCAGCACAGAGGCCTTCTCCCTGGGGAGGAGGAACAAGGAAACAGGGAAATGCCCTTACATGGGCAACCCTGGAGAAAGCCCAGAACAGTGACCTAGCATAACAGAGAAATATGTGTGGAAATGTTGATGCTGTTGTGGATTTTCCTTTCTAAACATGTTGTTTAGAGTCTTGTCCTGGACAGTAATTCTATATTTTTCAGGACATCCTCCATGTTTTGCCCTTTACCTCAAACTTTGTAGTGCACATTCATGTGTAGCCTATGATCCTTTCCATAAGCATATGCTTATTCGTACTCTGTCACCTTAGTCTTCTAATGGGTGTTGATAGTAGGGTACTGTGCATTACAGATGCTATTTGAGTGCTTCATTCTTTATTTGAGTGCCCAGCTATATCTGTCTGTCTGTCTGTCTGTACCTTACTGTGCCAGAGTATGTGAGTGTCTCACCTCACTGTTTTTTCCTCCACCAAACTTGTTCCAAATGACACCTAGAAAGGTCCTCTCAAGTGTTTCAGTTATAGAAACTGCCAAACCCACATAACTTAGTCCAACTGCCAACAATAATATTTTGATAACATACATGCTAGAATGGTTTAGATTGCAGATAAATCATATTTTTATGTAAACAAGTGATTTGATTGGACATGATGTCAGCTTCCTGACTGTGTAGTCATATAGAACTCCATACAGAGTCACTGGAAATAATATTTGATACGTGAATATATCAACATTTTATACAATAGGGAATACTACATTTGACCATTATAACTGATATGATTGAGAAGAAACCGTACCAGTGTGTTTCAGCTGTAATATATTCATTGATATATCTCTGTGCATCTATTTATTAATCTTGTTAATACATTCCTCATTAAATTCCATATTGTGACATGTACATTTCTGTTTTATAAGTATATTCTTTAATTCTACTAATGTCTTGTCATCCTAAAGTGATGACCCAAAGCATTGCAAGACTTTGTAGAAGGTCCTAATAAATACAATATGCAATTCACCGTTTTTTGGTACGCTGTTAGTCATAAAAACTAAACTTAGAATGTTAAAGTTCAAGTATTGGAACTTCTGTCCTTTCTTTGGATTTTATAGTTTATGTTGTCTTTTATTTGATGCTATACTGGTTTCACAAACTCACTATTTTCAATGGCACTGGTTTTGAACAGCATTTTATTCCATTTCCTGACAAGTTTGCGGATCTCATAAAATGTCTGTTTCAGAGTGTTTATTAGACTTGAGAGTGGGAGGAAAGAGATGGGGTTTTCAAAAACTACAAAAAAACAGCTGTACAATATAGATTCATTCCCTATTCTATACACTCCATCTTAACTCTTTATATACTGTGGAATGAGGGTCCTGGTGATTATTTATTGCAGCCCAAAAATTCAATGAAATAGAATTTCACCCCCTCCTTAAAGGGGCAATCTGCATTTGCTACATCCATTTTTGGATTTATAAATTAATGATTTATACCCATTGATTCTTGAAGAATATAGCTCATAAATGCCTCATGAGCTTAGATGAACTGCCATACCCCATCAGAATCCAAAATATAAGCTTGCTTTACTCCGATGTTCGTAAACAATGTAAATGTAAACTAACATTGTATAACCTCAAATGGTTAGTCATTGCATCCATAGCTCTTTCTATTAATTTGAGAGGGTGGTTACATTTCTCCAGGCCCATCGCTCAGATTTTTACCAAAACATAGCTGGGAGTCTGCTTTGTTATAGTTTCAACTGAGGATTGCCCCAGGAAAAAACACTTTTCATGCACTGTACACAAACAACCATAGAAATGACCCTAAACATGATGTATATTTGACAATACAGTACCACCAAGCAAAAAGACGATAGAACATTGAACATGGTCTGTATCTATGTGGTGACAGTAGCTTTATAACCAATACATCAATGCTGATTGCAAGCTCTGACATGGATTTTAGCTATTACTAGTTCTGTACCATCAGATGTCAACGTTCTTCCCTGTTGCATGCAATGTGCATAGTAGAGTGTATGAAAATTAGGCTGGATGCCATTATTATTTAGCCCCTCTAGAGAGCAGTGTTTGTCCATGTTGTGTGGCTTGGGATTATTTAGCCCCTCTAGAGAGCAGTGTGTGTTCATGTTGTGTGGCTTGGGATTGTTTAGATCCTCTAGAGAGCAGTGTGTGTTCATGTTGTGTGGCTTGGGCTTGTTTAGCCCCCCTAGAGAGCAGTGTTTGTCCATGTTGTGTGGCTTGGGATTGTTTAGCCCCTCTAGAGAGCAGTGTGTGTTCATGTTGTGTGGCTTGGGATTATTTAGCCCCTCTAGAGAGCAGTGTGTGTTCATGTTGTGTGGCTTGGGATTGTTTAGATCCTCTAGAGAGCAGTGTGTGTTCATGTTGTGTTGCTTGGGATTGTTTAGCCCCTCTAGAGAGCAGTGTGTGTTCATGTTGTGTGGCTTGGGATTGTTTAGATCCTCTAGAGAGCAGTGTGTGTTCATGTTGTGTGGCTTGGGATTGTTTAGCCCCTCTAGAGAGCAGTGTGTGTTCATGTTGTGGGCCTGTGTCCTTTAACCTTCGCCACTGCCCTTCTAGCCCTCCTATCTGCATGAATACCTTAGAGGTAGAGCTGGGCGATACGGTCAAACATCTATATCACGATAAATTGACAAAATTATCACAATAATTATAAATTGAACGATAAGTTTATAACATAAGTGTGCACCAGTGACTTTTTTATATTACCCTTAAAACTACTACTATTACTTTGAATGTTGTAGCTATCAATTGTCCCATTAGCAGACTTATTTAATATCTAACTCTAATATCTAATAATTCCTATAGTAAAAGCTATTTATCATTATTGTTGATATCAGTAATAAGTTCTCGATAAATGATCAAATCCGTTGGTATCAGTTCAGCCCAGCGCACCCCACACCAACAGGACTGAGCATCAATTGGAAAATAAATATTACTGACGTTACACATCTTGTAGTGATGAAGGCATTTGGCCAACGCAATGTCTCAAAGGTGACCTCTGTAGCCATACTTAAGCTTTCATCTCCTGTGGTGGCATTTCTGAATGACATGAATCATCACAGATCTACATGGCAAAACAAACAGAAAGGTTTTTTGATAAACACCTGTTTCTCTTCTTCACACACACATATGCACACACACACACAATTTGTATTGCTATCCTTGTGGGGACCAAATAATAGATTCCCATCCAAAATCCTATGTTCCCTAACTCCTAAACCTAAATCTAACCCTTAACCTAACCATAAACTGTACCTTAGCCCTAAGCCTAACCTTAACCCCAGGGCCATACTAAACCCTAACTCCTAACCCTAACCTTAATTCTAACCCTAATTGTAACCCTAACCCTAACCCCTAAGCCTAAAATAGCATTTTTCCTTGTGGGGACCGGAAAAATTTCCCCACTTGTCTGAATTTTCCTTGTTTTACTATCCTTGTGAGGACTTCTGGTACCAACAAGGATAGTTAAACAAGAACACACACACAAACAACAGTTGTTTGATTACAGTTTTTCTCAGTCGCTTTGGTGCATTTTTCACATCATCCCTAACATGTGCAAAATAATAAGTGCATTTCTCAGAACAATTTGTACAAACTGCAATATACAATAGATATGTTTCTAAAGCTAGTCAGTCACTAAAAATCCTTAGTACATCTCACAAAAGTAAATATTCATGCCAATGATCATGTCAGTGTCATCAGAATGATAAGTCATTGAGTCATTGTTCACGAACAAGGTCGTCAAAATGTTTAGGCATGTTGTCAATGTAGCTGTGTACTTTGACAGTATTACCTGATGTAAACTTAGGCTACAGTTTGGATGACAGTTACTGTATTGAAAATGCACAAGGCTGCACTTCTATGGCATATATCAATTTCAACAGTACTATTTACATATTACTGTATGTGGGTTATTGATTGAAAGAGACTGGACAACCCAAGGGGCACAAAGGGAAAAAAACTAAATTAGAAAGAAACACAGGAAACCACCCCTAAGGCACAACTTTGCCCGCAGCACTGTTGTGCTGTCTCTACACATCCAGACGTTCCTGTCTGTCAGCCCACATATTCTCATCCACATCACACCAGATATTTCCCTTCCAATGCAACGTGGAAAGAATATTTTGGAATGCCGTATCCATCCTCTGCAGGCGTCTACTGTGATGTCCTCACATGCTGCATCCATTGCAGCCAGCAGGGTCATCTGTGTGTGTGGCTGACGATCGTACACCTTCCACCTCCATGCTGAAAATAACTCCTCAATTGGGTTAAGGAATGGTGATTAAGGTGGGAGGAATTCTATGAGCATCCTCGGGTGGGTCACAAACCATTGCCTTATGATGTTTGATCGATGGAAACTCACATTATCACAAATTACCACATACTTTGGCAAATCCTCTCTAAACAGACCCCTCTCATCATCAGGGATGAGAGCCCTAAAACGTTGAGTATGCTTGCCAATTGATTCTTCATGAGATGCACATGTTGTCAACCAGACAACTGGTTGATTGTTGGTTGAACTAACACTTTACATTCCTTCATGAGTGAGGGTCAATTTCACCTGCATGATTCATCAATTCACGTTTTTGTACAAAAGGTCTAATAGAAATGTGTAAAACTATGCTTGACAGTTTATGACAAATAGTTCAACAATGTTGCATGTAATGGCTTATGCAAGGAACTAATGCCTGCCTAGATGTTTTGAGGGGAAAGACTTTTCAACAGAGAACCATCTATATATGTTGATCAACATGACATGAGCAATTGATAATGTGGAAAAAAGCTGACACTTGTACATTATCAATTGCAATTTGTTCAAAGGAATAAGAAATTGCTTTAATGATGTGCACAAGTGACTAGATTATTTGGAATTTGTACAAGTAGTATCAAGAATTGCACTTTTGATCTAAGAAATGCACCAAAGTGACTGAGAGAAACTGTAACACCTGTTCCTCTTCTTCTTAGATGTTGCACTTGCAAAGAGAGCCTTATAGGTACAAATTGCAAAGCAGGTTATAAACTACTGATGGAGAGAAGAGATTCCATTTTCTTTTTTTTACTTTCACCGTTTGGTTATTTTGTTGTCTGGTATACAAATCTTGTTCCACTGAAATTTCAGTGTGGCTTTTTCATTGTAGCTATAGTTGCACTTTCCCCACTCTCTGTTACTTTCACACTCATTGCTCGCTGAGGACGGTACTGTGTCAGGCATTGTTTGGTGAAAGTTAGATAAGTCTCCGTAGAAGTGTGGCTTCCGTCTCTATGTGTAAATATAGTCTCTGCTCTCTGAGATGCGGGGGAAGATTGAAGCAGAGTCAGAGTTGCCATCACAACATGTGGGAGTTTCACTGTTAGGGAAGCATCACACCCCCTCCCTATCACAAAACGACATATCACTTTAGCTGAGTGTAAGTATTGCTAAACGTAGTAAGTTCGATAAACTGGGCATGTTTGCTTTAACTTAATTACTTTCAATTAGCAATGCAGAAAAAAAGTTGTAAAAAACTCAAAGGGAAAAAACAAAGAGTGTTCAGCCAGTTCTATTAATAGACTGATACATGAGATATCTGGTCTGAATGTGTTGAGAGAAACATTGACAGACCACTGCATATAGCTGACGTGGTCTTTTATTCTAGAGCTAAAAAGGGAACTGTGCAGCTACTGCTGTTGTACACTCAAGCATCTAGGGAAAGGAAACAGACCATAGAGACACTACTGCTTTAGGCAAATGTAACTGTCTATGTATTTCAAGAGCACTGGAAGTACAGTAGACAAAATATTGTAGTATGGTGCATCTTGAAAATGCAGCAGTTTGCCCATTTTGCATGCTCTGGTCACTAAGTAGTAATCTCAGGATTGTCAGTAGCTAGACTTTTCTGTTTAGTTTCTTGGATCTCACTCAACCGAAGCAGTTGGCATAACTTACAGTATATACAATGTAACAACAATTTAACAGCAGAGATATGGCCCTGTGACAGCCAAATATTTTCCTTACACTTTGGGACTAGTTTATGTTACAAACATTAGCAATGCCTAAGAGATCTGAGCTGAGAGACCTGAGCCAGCCATATAAACTATACAGCTTGACAGCTTGAACTTTGAATGTACAATGTGCAAGTGCTTGTTTGCATGCTTGCATAAACTAACCACAGGGTAATTTACCTTAAAGACAGCAGCATGCTTGGGCTCAGAGTCACAGTATGTCACATAGGAAGTGTAAAGGGTGGGTGTCTGTGTCCCATCTGCCCTGGTGGAAACATTTCTGGCTGTGTGACGTCCCCCACCCACCAGAATGATCTTCATTCAGTCTAGTTCAGTTTAAAAATAGGTCATAATTTACCAGCATAACTCTGACAGTGTGTCACTCAGAGTTATGCTGGTAAAATGGCTGAGTGGGATGATGACCACAAAAGCAAACTCTTCACTCATCTTGTGTCATCTTCAGGAAAGGCAAACAAAACATGGAATAACAATACTCAGTTCAGGAGGAAGGTATTGTTGTGATCCTCACAATGAAATGAAACTCATGAAGTTGGGACAGAATGTGCTTATAATAATAGCCTTAGTGTTAAACGAGGTGAGGAAAGATTACATAACTTAATACATTAGTGAGATTGTGATTGTTTGATGAAGAGAGAACATATTTTTGACATAACTTAACAACTTAAATAGAGAAATCCTATTCTCAAACTCTAAACTTTGAGAGAAACCCAGATATTATTTCAAGACCAGGTTGAGATATGTACAGTATTTAGCTCAGCATGGCGCTTGCAACACCAGGATAGTGGGTTCATATCCCAGGACCACACGTAAAATGTATGCAAACATGACTGTAAGTTGCTTTGGATAAAAGCATTTGCTGAACGGCATATATTATCATTATTTATTATGTATTAGTATTTATTATAATGCGCTGCTTAGAAAAAAGGTTGAAGCTTATTATTTTGTCTGCCTCTATGTAAGAGTAATGTCTGATTACATGTTACAAGGCCTTCTCTGGTTACATCCCACAGGGCAAAACTGGTTGAATCAACATTGTTTCCACGTCATTTCAACCCCCAAAATCGATGTGATGACGTTGAATCAATGTGGAAAACTGATTGGATTTGCAAAAAGTCATCAACAGAAGGGCATTTCATATTTTTTTCACCCAATTTTTAATCTAAATCCAATGACATGGTGACATTTGTGGTTGATTTCACGTTGAATTCACGTTAGTTGACAACTCAACTAAATGTAAATCAAACTAGACCTTGAACTGACGTCTGTGCCCAGTGGGATGTTACAAGGCCCTTCTCATGTATGCCTTTGTGGACATAAGTATGACCCATTTTGGGCCACCACCTCTCTGTAGTCCTCTGGGCCCAGTTTTTCTAAATGTATCTAACAGGATTTTGGCTAGCAATTATGATTAAATGCATAGAAATATAATTAATAGAACAGACAATCATTGACTTGAATGGGGACTTTCATTCTATTCCTTCTATTTCTATGCATTTAAGCCTATTCAATAGCCCGAAATCCAGATACATGACTTTTGAAAAACTAGGCCCTGATGTTCCAGCTTAATACGTTACCATTTTAAACATGCTCTTCAAATGCCAACCACAGTGCCCACACAGCCACATTGTTTCCATCATGCATGTCATATTGTGGGCATTTCAGTGAAGGGACAGGCAATGCTTCGCAATGATTGTCATTCATTTGTATCATAGGATACTCTAACGATAAATAAAATGATATGCAGGAGCAATTTATTGAAATAATTTAAGGAGCTGCTGGTACTTTCCTGCTTCTATGTGATGGACTATATATACTAACTGAAACCAGGAACTAAAATAATCATGAAAAACAAACCCTGACGCAAAAGAGATGTTGGTCCCACTCTCTCCCAACCCGCAAGTGGATAGCTAGTGGATACTGTTACTGTTAGAAGTTATAGCATTAGAATTATCAACAGCGAGAATGAATGGTGTTAGTCAAAGAACAATTGAGGCCCGGACAAATATATTTCACTCTGTAAAGAATAGATTGATGTATTTTTTGACGAGTATTGCCTGTCTGATTTGAACCCATTTCACAGATACAAAACGAAAGAACATCAAAATCATGTTAGGAACACTAATATTTACACACGTTGCTAGGGATTGCAAAAAAAGGAATAGTCCAACGGAAGACAGAAGTGAAATATAATACATTTGATCTTACTCTGTCAATTGTAGAACATAAATTAAACAGACTTTCCAAATGTGAGTCTGTTGTAGACCAACTTCCACTCTGCTTACCTCAGAATAAAAGTTAACTTGTGGGGGACTTTTATATTTACATAACGTAAGCATAGAGGAAATAAACTTGTTGAGGAGCTACATGAGTCTACAGACACCCATTTAGAAATCCTTTTTAATTCAATCTTCCATTAGATGTTTTTTTGTCCTCAAATCCCCCCCTGCATAATGACCAATCCTATAATTTGATTAAAATTCTGGCTTTCAGCAGACTATTCAGTTTTTTTTAAAGCTAATTCCCAGCAATGCTAGTAAATAAATAGTAGCATTGATAAAAGTAGCTAGTAATCTCCCATTGCAATTCAACGGCTCAGACCCGAGAGGTATGTGGCAGGGTCTACAGTCAATCACGGACTACAAAAAGAAAACCAGCCCCGTCACCGACCCGATGTCTTGCTCCCAGACAAGCTAAACAACTTCTTTGCTCGCATTGAGGACAATATAGTGCCACTGACATGGCCCGCTACCAAAACCTGTGGGCTCTCCTTCACTGCAACCAACAAAAAACATTTAAACATGTTAACCCTCGCAAGGCTGCCGGCCCAGACGGCATCCCTAGCCGCGTCCTCAGAGCATGCGCAGACCAGCTGGCTGGTGTGTTTATGGATATATTCAATCAATCCCTACCTATGTTGTCCCCACATGCTTCAAGAGGGCCACCATTGTTCCTGTTCCCAAGAAAGCTGAGATAACTGAGCTAAACGACTACTAAAGTGCTTTGAGAGACTAGTCAAGGATCATATCACCTCCACCCTACCCGACACCCTAGACCCACTCCAATTTTCTTACCACCCGAATAGGTCCACAGACGATGCAATCGCAATCACACTGCACACTGCACACTACCCTAACCCATCTGGACAAGAGGAATACCTATGTACGAATACTGTTCATCGACAACAGCTCAGCATTTAACACCATAGTACCCTACAAACTCGTCATTAAGCTCGAGACCCTGGGTCTCGACCCCGCCCTGTGCAACTGGGTCCTGGACTTTCTGACGGGCCGCCCCCAGGTGGTGAGGGTAGGAAACAACATCTCCACCATGCTGATCCTCAACACTGGGGCCCCACAATGGTGCGTTCTCAGCCCTCTCCTGTACTCCCTGTTCACCCTTGACTGCATGGCCATGGACGCCTTCAACTCAATCATCAAGTTTGCAGACAACACTACAGTGGTAGGCTTGATAACCAACAACGACGAGACAGCCTACAGGGAGGAGGTGAGGGCCCTTGGAGTGTGGTGTCAGGAAAATAACCTCACACTCAACGTCAACAAAACAAAGGAGATGATCGTGGACTTCAGGAAACTACCTGCCTTCCAGGACACTTACACCACCCAATGTCACAGGAAGGCCATAAAGATCATCAAGGACAACAACCACCCGAGCCACTGCCTGTTCACCCCGCTATCATCCAGAAGGCGAGGTCAGTACAGGTGCATCAAAGCATGGACCAAAAGACTGAAAAGCAGCTTCTATCTCAAGGCCATCAGACTGTTAACATTGAGTGGCTGCCTCCAACGACTCAAATCTCAAGCCACTTTAATAATTAAAAATTGGATGTAACAAATGTATCTCTAGTCACTTTAAACAATGCAACTTTATATAATGTTTACATACCCTACTCATCTCATATGTATATACTGTATTCTATACCATCTACTGCATCTTGCCTATGCCGCACGGCCATCACTCATCCATTTGTTGTTGTGAAATTGTTAGATATTACTGCACAGCCAGAATTAGAAGCACAATCATTTCGCTACACTCGCACTAACATCTGCTGAGACCAATAAAATGTGATTTGATTTGATTTACACCAGAGCAGAGGTCAGTGTTCAGGACTGTAAATACATGCAGAGTTGCAGACATTGCAATACATTTTTTACTTGGAGATGGTGTGACATGATACATGTACAGTACAACAAGTAAGACATTAATTTGAGACCATATTCAACTTCTCCATTGTGTGTGTGGCACATGTCGCCCTCCCTAGTTTTTCCCCCAATTGGAGACAAACTTTTTTGTGTGTATCTAATTTTTATTTAGAGCTTGCAGTAACTTTTCTTTCAGAAATTGCATGCTTTTTTACTTTGTATGGTTTACCTTGGTTTGCTGTGTTTCTCTCCCTTGGCTGGTCTCCTTGGAGACTACGATTGGCCCAGGTCTGCAACACCTGGGCCTCATTGACCTAAAGAGCTACCTGCTTAGTTAAAGTGGAGCTCCCAGTTCACTTCTGGACCGCTGGGAGTACAGGGCTTAGCATGTCTGTTGAGGAGGTGGAAAGAAGCTTTTTGCTTGGAAAAGTTTTATATTTTTGCAAGTTGGGTAATTGCATATGGGAGAACAATTGGAGGGAAAGAGAGAGGGGGTTGGAAAGACTGAGGGAGGCAGAGGATAGGTTTTTAATCTGTTGAAGCTAGCAATAACAAGGAACAAAGTATGTTGAGGAACATTGGTGTCAAGCTCAAACAGAGTGAGCTGGATGCAAGTTCGAGTTCTTGAGGTGAAATGGAAGGGTTAGAAGGTGTTGAGCTCGGAACCCGAGCCTTGCATTGATGGACATGGTAATGATAAAGAAACGTTTTTGGTCCAGTGGGAGTGACATTTTGAAGGGGATGTAAACCTGGCCTTTTGGCTGATCCATGGGTGGTTTCAGGTTGGGTGGAAAAGATGGTGGGTGCTGTTGAGGCGGTGAAGGTAACCCGAATTGAACTTGTGATGTTTGTTTCTTCATATCAGAAGGTACACACGCTCTGTGTGATGCAACTTGGGGAAAGAGCTGTATCTTTCTTAGTTACTAGGCATCATTTTGAAGAGTGATCTCTGGGTTAGCGTTTAAGTGTGGAGCAATTTAAGTTGACAATTCCTAGTGTTTGTGACGCTCGCCGTTTGGTGCGACTTTGCACGTTATCTGACAAAGTAATGTTAGGATATGAGTTATGCTGTTAGAGCGTTTGTGCAGGATACACTGGTGTTATAGGTTTCGTGCAGTGGTGTGTGTAGTACTTTAAAGTATTTTTACTTAAGTCGTTTTTGGGGGTATCTGTCATTTACATATTTTGTACAACTTTTACTTCACTACATTCCTAAAGAAAACAATTTACTCTTTACTCCATATATTTCCCTGACACCTAAGTCCTTGTTACATTTGGAATGTTTAGCAGGACAAGAAAATGGTCCAATTCACACACTTATCAAGAGAACATCCCTGGTCATCTCTACTGCTCCTCCTCTGGTGGACTCACTAAACACAAATTCTTCGGTTGTAAATCATGTTGGAGTGTCGCTGGCTATCCCATGAATACAATTTTTTTTTAATTGTGCTGTCTGGTTTGCTTAATATATGGAATTTGAAGTGATTGTTACTTTGTCATTTTAAATATATTTAAGACTTTTAATCATGTTTTACTGGGTGACTCACTTTTACTTGAGTCATTTTCTATTAAAGTATCTTTCTTTACTCAACTATGACAGTTGGGTGCTTTTCCCACCACCGGTGTCATGTTTATGGGCATGTAGGAGGGAGGTTCCAAGATGTGGATGGTGTGAAGGAGGACATGGGACAAAGGAATGTGTCGTTGGGGGAAGAAAAAAATATAGCGTCAACTGTAGGGGTGCCCATGCATGTTACTGGGAATTGGCAGTGTGCGATTTGAGTGGCAGGTTAAGGTGGTCGGAGTAATGCAGACGTCGTATGAGGGTCGATCAAGGGTGAGGGATTGAGAGGATCCCTGTGAGTAGATCTGTCCCAGAACAGAGGGATAGGCTAATGAGTATACTGTATGTTTCAGTAAGGTTTGCTTCGTAGTGTTCATAGCAATGGTTATGAACTGTACTGCAGAGATGGAAAATAGATGTTGTGGTGGCAGCTGCAGCAGGGTATGACATTTGACTTCAGAAGAGTTACAGGGTGTGTTGAGTGGTAGTGTCCTGTTCTCTCAGGTCGTTGGCCTGGGGTAAGACCGGATAGCGTTAAAGTAGTGGAATAAGGTGCTGGGTTTTAATTAGTATAGGGTTAGTCGGAAGGGTAATTAAAAATGTTATTTTTCCCATTTCCCCTTTTTCCGTTTTGTGTCACAAAGTGTAATGGATTTATACTATAGTTTAGTTTGGGGCGGTATTGCAACATAATGGATGCCAACCACTGTTAAATTCCACCGAAGAAGACAACTTCTGGACTGCTGCTGAAGGATTAAGTGTTATGTATGGTACAATGTGCGCACACCCAAGCAAAGCAGGCAGTCACCAGGCACCAAAGAGCAATAAAACAACGCTTTGACAAGGCACACACAGTGAAGAAGCAGATCATCCAAGTGTCCAAGTGTCAGACTGGGTCTGAGCCCGTTGGCCACAGTGGTCAACAAAATGGCCTCATTCTGGTTGGACCCCCGCCAGCTGCATCAGGAAAGTCACTGCCCCTCATGGAATATAAATGCCCACTCCGTTCTCATGTGCTAGTACAACATAGACATACAGGCCAGAGACATGGTAGACCTCCTCCACCACTACCACCTGTGTCCCAGCCTCTGTGAGCTCCCAAAGGGCCAGAGCCACAAGCGGTGGCAGCAGAAGATCGGCATATGAGGGCACAGACTTGCCCTGCTCATCTGGAAGACTACCTAATCTCCTTTTGTACTTAGACTCCGTTAGGTGTTTTAGCCCAGGGTTTCCAAAACTCACATCTCTTCCCTTTTACCACATTTTTATACATTACAGCCTTATTCTAAATGATTTATTTAAAAAAATAAATCATAATCAATCTACACACAATACCCCATTAAAAATGATGTGGTATTGTGTGTAGATTGATGAGGGAAAACAACTATTTAATTACTTTTAGAATAAGGCTGTAACATAACAAAATGTGGAAAAAGTCAAGGGGTCTGAATACTTTCCAAATGCACTGTATGGTACCAGTCCATGGTTTTGGAAAGGGAGAGATGGGGGGATGCTATGTCTGGATGTGCTGTACTTCGTACTGTACGCTATGGAGAGTGTGCTGCTTTACGTACGAATGGGTGATCAGAATGAATGGTGCATGTAATTAAATGTCAGAGTTATGTACAATGTGAAACCGGGCAGATTTGCGTTCTCCTACAGTAGGACTACCGCTGAACTGCTGACGCCACAGCCTCAACAGTCACCTGGATCACGTCACACCCAGCCGCCGATTACCTTGCAGCCAGAGAGGAACCAAACATGTGCGGTTGAATACGTCTGTTCAGAATGGCTCCTTGCTCATACATGTTTTCCTCTCCCCCCTCTGTCGCCTGCACTGGACCGGACCACGGGCTGGGTGCCACAGACGTAATATATATATATATATATATATATATATATATATATATATATATAGCGTTTATTTAACTAGGCAAGCACACGCTTGATGACAACGGACGACGAGGAGCGACTGCCAAATGATTCTCAACAAAAGGAGGAACCAACGGCAGATGAGCAACCGACAAAGGGTGGTGGCAGTGACTATCTTGGACAATCCTCCAGTAGCATGGATATTATCGCTGGGACTGAGTTTGGTTTGTGATTGTGTACACCTGAGATTTTGGAAGTAAAAACCGCCAACATTTTAAGCCTTGTCTGTGCGGTGGCCTGGGATCTAGAACATGAACTAAAGAGCAATGCAAGTCACTTTCTCTTCCTGCCTGACAGTTAAGAAGAAACATTTTGTTAAGTATTTTGTGTGTGTAGACTGTCTCCCATTATGTTCTTTCTTCCTTATTTCAGTGGCATTTCTGTTTCCCAACTCTCCCCAGTGAGACTTTCAATGTGTCTTGGTGGGCGTGGATGATTAGCTTGTGTGGTTTGATTGTCAGGGGGTGTAAAAAGCCACCAGGAGAAGTCAGTCAGTCAGTGATACACAAACTACACTAGGACGCATCGGCTGTTAGAGACAACACAACCTGGAAGTTGCCCAACTGACAAGGTAGTCCATGTAGTTCCTCTCAGGTCTGTCTGGTGACGTGATGCACATTAATCTGTTTTCCATGCTAGTACTCCTGTTCTGTTCTAGAGTCACCATGGTGAGTCTCACCCTCTTTCACTTTCACAAGCTGCTTTCTCTCAGCGTTGTCTCAGACGACTACTAAAAGCAAATGGGGGAGATAGTAACAGCAAAGCTACTGTCATATACAGTGGGTGTCATAAGTATTTTGATCACATTTTGTTGCTCCAAAGTGGGATTTAAATGAATTTAACTGTGATTATTGCACACCTGGATTCTGCAAGATTTGCCCATTATTCTTTTCAAAATTCTTTAAGCTCTGTCAAGGTGTTGGGGATCATGGCTAGACAGCAATTTAAGTCTTGACATAGATTTTAGTCAAAACTGTGACTTGGCCACTCTGGAAATTAGCTGTCTTCTTGGTAAGCAACTTCGGTGTAGATTTGGCCTTGTGTTGTAGGTTATTTTAATTCCTCTCCCAGTGTCTGGTGTAAAGCAGACTGAATCAGGTTTTCCTCTAGGATTTTGCCTGTGCTTGGTGTATCTTTTTATTCTGAAAAACTCCCCAGGCTTTGCCGATGTCAAGCATACTCATACCATGATGCAGCCACCACCTTGCTTGAAAATATGGAGGCAGTTACTCAGTGAAGTGTTGTGTTAGATTGCCCCAAATATAAGGCTTTGCATTTAGGCCAAAATGTTTACTTCAGTGCCTTGTTGCATACAGAATGCATGTTTTGGAATATTTTATATATATTTTTTCACTCTGTCATTTAGGTCATTATTGTGGAGTAACTACAATGTTGTTGATCCATCCTCAGTTAATTCCCTTCACAGCCATTGAACTCTGTAGCTGTTTTAAAATCACCAATGACCTCATGGTGACATTTCTGAGCAGTTTCCTTCCTATTCTGCAACTCAGTTAAGAAGGATGACTGCCTTTGTGGTGTCTGGGTGGTTTAGTACGTCATCCACAGCATCATTATTCATTTGACTATGCTTAAAGAGATATTCATTGTCTGATTTGTTATTGTTACCCATATACCAATACTGCCCTTCTTTGAGGCTTTCGAAAAGCTGCCTTAGTTAGCGAGGTAACTTTGGTCAACTCTGAGTAACTCGGGATAACCGGTCATAAGAAAGTGACTGACCTTTTAGACAGATACATTTCTATGGCAACGAATCCTTCAGAACTAACCTGCTCCGGGACAGGCAAACTTACAGCTAACTCCACATACCCTGAATGAAATGACTTGGCCGTGAGTTGAGGACCAATTAAATCAGATTCCAAATATTGCGTCATCATCCCCTTCATTTGAAGAAGACGACTTATTTTAATATATCTTAATATATTTTATTAATCAAATGATGTTTTGTGTTAAAAAATAGTCATGTAAAAATATATCACACATTTATTAATGACAGAATGCATTTCAAACTTCACACAATGTAAACACTTCTGCTGAATTTGCAAGATAACTTTTATTTTATTTAGATATCGGCATAAATTAAAATGTGTCACTGACTCGCCCATGGATTGATGTTTCAGCATTGTCTCAATGAAGAGTCAGCGTTCGACTAGCCATGTACGCACAGTTACACGGCTGCTAGAGTTAGCAGCAGGCAGATTAGCAATATCCCCCGTCATAGTACGGATGAAGCCTAACCTGGAATGTGAAGTTAACTGAAGTTGGTTAGCTTTAGAAACGCTTTTGTAGATCTAGCTTGCTTTGCAGGATACCCCTCAGGTCTTTGTAGTTGAATCTGTTGTTGAAATTCAAAACTGAGGTACCTTAACAGATTTTGTATGTATGGGGGACAGAGCAAGGGGTACTCATTCAAAATGGACAGTCAGCCCATGTCACTTATGTGATTTGTTAAGCTAAATGTTACTCCTGAACTAGATTAGGCTTGCCTAAACGAAAGGTTGAATACTTTTGCAACAACTATATTTTAGTTATTACATTTTTATTAATTTGTTAACTTTTGTAGAATTTTCTTTTTACTTTGACATTCAAGTATTTTGTGTAGCTCAATAACAAAAAAATCACAACTTAATCAATTTCAATCACACTTTGTCGCACAAATACTTATGATACCCACTGTATGGGGACAGCTGACTGGGGGTCTTCATTCTGTTGTTCAGGTTGCTTTCAGTTTTGATTGGACTAGGACATTTTTTAGGAATTCAGTCGAGGTCTCAACTTACTGTTGAGAGTTGGAATAGTAGAATTCACAAGATACAATTTTTTTATTTGATTGTGCATCAGCAGTTTTTATCTTGTCAGTCACTGACAGCCCATGTCAGCAATTATTTAATTAATTGGTAAATTAGTCTAGCCAGCTATCTAAACTTGTAGTAATCATGGTGGAATTACCGACCCGGGGGCCCCATTGATTTTGTTAGTCACTCTCACTTAGATATGTTATAAAACAAACTGCAAACATTTCTCTCCACCCTATGGCAAAATGTGTAGGATGGCAGGCTTTAAAACTGAACATTTTTCTCTACGCCCCATGTCCAAACGAGTAGAACTGCATGAAATAATTCATAAAATTGCTATATCTTCTCTTCGCCCCATGGTAAAATGTGTTGAATTGCTTCCATCTTGCTTTATAAAAGTACAACATTTTCTCTACGCCCCATTGCAAAATGTGTAGAATTTCAGGAAATTCTCTAAAAGGTCCGGCTCTGATTGCATGTGTGGGTATGCAGACCCGCAAGCCACTGCGGCCCCTCATGATGAGTTCACATATTTTGTGGCCCCCGCCCCATCAAAGTTTCCCATCCCTGACTTAGCTAGACTATATCTGTCACGTTCTGACCATAGTTCTGTTATTTTATTCTTTGTTTTAGTATGGTCAGGGCATGAGTTGGGGTGGGTAGTCTATGTTTGTTTTTCTATGTTGGTTTTTGTGTTCGGCCTAGTATGGTTCTCAATCAGAGGCAGGTGTCGTTAGTTGTCTCTGATTGAGAATCATACTTAGGTAGCCTGGGTTTCACTTTTGGTTTGTGGGTGTTTGTTTCTGTGTGAGTGTTTGGGCCACACGGTACTGTTTCGATTTTCGTTTTGTTCACATCATTTATTGTTTTGTATTTCAGTTTTCAGTTGGTTTGAATAAATCATCATGAACACTTACCACGCTGCGCCTTGGTCCGATCCTTCTTCCACCTCTGAATGCCGTTACAATATCTTATCTAATATGAAAAAAGTCGATATATCAAATTAGATAGTTGACTTCAAAGGTCATAGTTGTTTGTGGAGTTTGGTGACAAAAGAACGACCACACCAAATGAACTTGATTGTATAATAAATAATAATACATTTTGTTTACGCCTTTCAAGATACCAAAGGACATAGAATAAAAAGTAACAAACTTAAACATGACATTTCTAAAAGCCAAGTACAATAGAACAAGTACCATGGCACCCACATTTTCTTTTTAATAGCTTAATTAGAGTATAGGCCTATCACAGCATTTGATTTTTTATCTAATGTATCCAAATGTGGAGCACTTATCTACATTTTAAGAGAAGTTGATACTGTGTGTATTTCTCTTCAATGGCGCATGAAGCTTGGACTAAATTATATTTAGTAAATGATCTAAAGACATGGGCGTGACAAGTTGTTTCAAGTGTTCTGGCTTGTGTATATGCTTAGCCTTCAAGTTGTAAATGGGAGGGTACCAGTGTACTTGATGGTTCTAAATAAGTGCAGGAAGTGGCCTTGTGTTCACTGCAAATCATTGATGTTAAGAAGAGAGAGCAGTTTACTTCTGCAGGACTCAATGGGTAAGCACAATATCCAAATAAACATCATTTAGCTGCTGATGGTGTTAATAGTCTGTTTAATGGATAGATCTATGAACAGGGTTTTTCCTTGTGCTGTATATTTCAAATCTGTGAATTGTTATTGTTTAGTACTCATGGATCACTTATGAGAGGCCATGCTAATACCATACGCTAACCTCCTGTGCTACCAGCTATGTCCTTTAGCAAGCTTTGATATTTGGTCTACACATAGGATGTTGATCAAAGGACACTAGAAAGTAAGAAAGTAGTTTGTGGTATTAATGTGTAATAACCATTTTTTATGTATTACACATGGTTGATATACTGTATTACTCTCAGATGCACGTGATTTGGATGCACATTGTAGAATACAGAATACATGTAGAATGTAGAATACATGGTGTTCTGCCTATAGGTCATAGTGGCACTCTCGGGATATTTGTCCGTGACGGTGTGATTCTTTTCATTGTTCCATGGTACTGAGGGGTGGAAAGTCCCTCCAACAGTCAGCACACTGTCTGTGACCCTGTGGGCTGAGAGGCTGAATGTATGAGGGCGTCGTCCAATCAGCCGCTCCGCCTCAGAGAGCAGGAAGTAGCTTCTCAGTCACGTCAGCCAATGTGGATAGTGGGCCGCGAGACGAGGCCCTCCGGAAATGTGCCGCTGGGTCTCAGCATTCAGGCAGCACCTCAGACGGACAGCCCCACCAGGCTCTACCAGGAGTATCTATCTCTATTTATCAGTATAGTAGCACACTCTGTCTGTCTGTCCCTGTCTTCTGTACGTCCGTCTGTCTGCTCAACCTGTCGGAAATAACATGGTAGCGAGGACTGCCTTGCACCACCCATGGCTGTGTCAGTGAGAAAAAAGAAGTTTGCCATTGGGAGCAAGCCCAGCGTGAGAATGTGTTGGGAACGGGATTTCATGTAAGTGTGAGGCATAAGACTTTCCTACTTACTCAGTTTTTGTATATTTGGTGATGCAGTGAAAGAGAAAGACTTGAAGTCAGGTGCCGGTGAGATCATTCATGACAAGTAGCCCTACCAGTGTGGAAGAGGATGGCTATCATGGTTTCAACTATCAATCTTTCTCACCAATGACTGTATGATGGTCAACAAACACTGATATGTCATCAATTGAACTGATGGACAGCTTATTTTATTGGGAGTTATAAAGCAAAGGTGTTTGCAACTGTTTAAATACAGTCATATTGAAAATCCTGTTTACAGGAAACTAATTTGCGCTCAAGGGCACTCCCATTCGTGAACACACACTTTTACTTGATCACTGTGTTACTCTCTGATTGTGATGAACATATTCAGGAAACTAAAAGGGACGCATCCCCTAAACTAAAGCTCTTAGTCCTAAATCTAAACTAAAGCTCTTAGTCCTAAATCTAAACTAAAGCTCTTAGTCCTGAATCTAAACTAAAGCTCTTAGTCCTGAATTTCTAATGAGAGGAGCTGGTGCTTGCTTTGTCATGTTGGTGCTTTTCTACAGTATTTATTATTCTGGGCACGCACTGCCTCCCTCTTTCTTTCCTCATTATTCAACTGTGTGAAGTCCTGTCTACTTCCTGTAGAGAGGCCATGCTCATATTAGGTGACAGGAAGTGATGCGGGGGAAAGCCAAGCTCCCCCAAAAAGCAGAATGAGGTTGTTGCTGCTACAGGATGGCCTACCATGAGTGAATGCTGAAAGAAATGCACATACTATGTTTAGTCGGAAACTTTGTTGACCAGGGGAACAGAAACCCATTCACCTGGGATTTATTTTTATTTTTAAAGGCCCAGTGTTGTCAATGTGATTGTCCTTTGTTTTATATATATTTCCACACTATGAGGTTGGAATAATACTGTGAAAATGATGATAATGCCCTTTTAGTGTAAGACCTGTTTTGAAAAGACCGCCTGAAAGTTCAACCTGTTTTGGTGGGATGGAATTTCAGGCCTGCCTGGTGTCCTCACCAATAAGAAAGAGTTACACACCTCTCTGCCAATAACAGCAGTTTTCCCCTCCCCACTCAGAACATTCCCAGACGGTCCTAGGAATATAATTGTTTATATTTAGTTTATTTTTGACCAATTTATTTGAAAACAATCACAGTGAGGTACTTAATAATTACCCAGAAATGATTTGCTATTGAGATAAAAACAGCTTCATTGGATCCTTCAGAACAGAAACTCATCATGTTCCCTACATGGCCTTGCTTACTCCACTTCCTCTGTGGAGAAGGCCTACACCTTTAGACTGTCCAACGTTCTTCCGACTGTGGTGGAACCAGCTGCTATTAGTTTTTTCACTAACAACTGAGCAGACATCTGCAAAACAAGAGATATAATCATGAGGTTGAACTTGGCAATATTGTGATGGGAAATGTATGTCAAAGGTTATGATACAGATAATGATGCTGATCTTTCGCTCGCTGTCCCTGTTATGCTGAGTAGTCATTCAGAGAATGTGTTTTCCCAACACCTTTGTGGTTGTTTCCATTTTAATGTGTAGATCAGGAAGGAAGGAGTAGTGTAAAGTCTACCAAACACTTTCGTGTATTTTTGAAAAACAGTTTCATTTAGTTTTTCCTCTAGAAACATGGGTTGTGTTGAGTAGTTTGCCGGTAGATTGTTCCAGGCAGCAGTAGGAAGTAGGTTTGAATAATTACCTGGTATTTTATACTTGCCACTCCTGTTTACATCTGAGTTCCTGGCAAAAAAGAGTTCTCTAATCCTAATTAACATCTCTGTCTCACTAAGCAGTGAGGTTAGAGAGTTCAGAACCCATTCAAGATGACTGTGGATTTGGACCCTATAAAATTATACTTTGAGATTTTTCCCCAGAGTCAGATGAACTTGTGGATACCATTTTTATGTATCTGTGTCCAGTATGAAGGAAGTCAAAGGTAGTTTTGCGAGCTAATGCTTACTAGCGTTAGCGCATTGACTGGAAGTCTATGGGTATCTGCTAGCATGCTAAAGTATCCCTTTTATTAAGTTTGCTTTGTTGATTATTACTGACGACAAATACATCTGAATATTGTAATACGCCATGGCTCTGATAATGCATTTCTCTCACTTATTATATATAAGATGTGGTTAACTGCAATGAGTTAGCTGTAATGGAAATTATTCACACAGAGACCATTCTGTTCATGCAGTCCTCCATTGTTAATCAGAGAGTAAAGTTCCTAATTTAATCTCTCTTTCCCCTTTACAACCACAAGTATCCCAACACCAAAAATAGCCAGAACATGCAGTTAGGTTGGTGGAATGAATCTGTCCGTAGGTCCCACACCATGCATGCCTTTTGAACAGAGGTTATCGCTTCCCAGTGGAAACAACACAAACATCAAAAGGTGGCTGCAGGACAGATAAATGCTGCCGTTGTCCTTTCAAGTTCCCTTGAAGCAGAGGCCACAAACAGGTCAGAAATTACCAAGCCACCCAACTGAGTCCACCCAACTGAGTCCAACGTCAATCTGCTTGCCTCGTCACAGTTCAATGTAGATGCTTAAGATACGTTGCATAAACACATTTAAACATGAAAGCAGTTGCAGAAATAGTTCATACTTTTCTCTAATCCACGAATCAGACTAAACTACATTCCTGCATCCTTATTGAATCTCCCTGCCTGGCTGTTTCCTCCTGTAGAGAGTTAAATTACCCCTGACTGACTCTGGGGAGAGATGCAGATTACCCCTGACTGACTCTGGGGAGAGATGCAGATTCCCCATGCCTCATTTCCATCCTTATCTAACAGTCAGATCTTGCGCCCCTGCACCCGTCCGTCAACGGAAGCCCCTCTCCCCTCCTCTGGTGCTCCCTTGCTAGTATATTTGTCCTTGTGGGTCTGGAGGCTGCTGGTTTCCCTGTACTCCCTCCCAGAAGGCAGGCAGCCATCGTCAGGGCAAGGAAAGGCAAGGCAGGCACAGTGGGCGGCAAGGCAGGAAGCACACAACACAGGGTGCAATCAACAGCTCTGAAAGGGCATGAGGCAAATTCCAGGGGAAACGTCTAGTTTCCTGTCCGCTTGTCCGGTTCAGGGTTAAGATTTGAGACTGAGGGTTTTCCGTCTGTATTAGGGTTTTAGAGATTTAGAGGAGAGTGTAGTGTGTGTCTCTCTGAGTCTGCCTTAGCGCTCCTTCTCTGTGTCTCAGTCTGATTTAGAAGTTAACAGAGTCAGAGTGGTGTGGTTCTCTCATTGGGTTTTTCATGGATCTCCTCAGGGAGAGCTCAGCAGTTCAGACCCTCAGGAGACGAATGAGCAGGAGGTAAGTGGCTGATGGGGCACGTTTCCCAGGCATTATGACTATGGTTTAGATTGGGTGGCAGACCTATTGGCTGGGGTGCTTGTTTCTTTGTTTCTATATCTATGTAGGATTGATGTGGTGTCATGGTTGGTGGAACTTAATGAATACAAATTGCAGTGAAATGTTTGCTGTCTTGTGAGTTTGAAGTGGAGAGAAAGTTGCTGGGTCAGGATATGTAAGATGTTTTCTAGGACTGAGCCGTTATGATATGTTTATTTTATTATGTTGATATGGTCTGAATCCTCAAGTCTTCAAGTGCTTCTTGCTCATGATGTGTTGCTGTTTTTGTACAATCAGATTCAGAGTTCACTGTGGTCTTATTGAACAATGCAGCTGCTGAGAGAATAATTTAGCGTTGCATCTCAGAAATGTCAATTTAAATGAACATATACGAACCCATACGTTCAGCCCACTACCAGCTCTGTGATATGTACTGTGGTGTATGATGTGTTATTTCTCCCTCTTTGTACCCTCAGAAACATGACTTCAGCAGAGATCTCCTGGCCCATCCCCATGAGGGCCATAGGGGCCCAGAACCTGCTCACCATGCCAGGGGGTGTGTGCCACTCTGGGTATGTGCACAAGAAAGGAGGGAGCCAGTTCAGCCTTATGAAGTGTGAGTAGCCCTACAGTACATAACATTACATACATGCATACAAACATTACATACATGCATACAAACATTACATACATGCATACAAACATTACATACATGCATACATACATGCATACATACATACATACATACATACATACATACATACATACATACATTACATGGCTCATTAATGTTTACTGTACCAAGGGATTCTGACAAAGGTCTGAGATGAGTTGCATTGCATACTTTCATGTCAGCACAACGTTTATTTCACCAGTCCTGGAGCAGGGTTGGAGATTCATCAAATTAGGAAGAAAATATTTGCTTTTACGCCTGGCTTATTTGTGAGACCTTTCTTTGTGTTTTCTTTCCTTCTGCAATCTTACAGGGCCTCTTCGCTACTTAATCATCCACAAGGGATGTGTGTATTACTTCAAGAGCAGCACCAGTCCTGCACCGCAAGGAGCTTTCTCTCTCAATGGCTACAACAGGTCAGTGTTCACTATTGTGTCCTTCTTTATGCACAGAAGTACATGAATTTGAATAGGCTCGGCAAAACATCTTGGCATTTTCACATCGGCCTACATATGATTATTAATGTTTAAATACAGCTGGTATTGTCAGTTGCAATTAGTTTGTTATGATGAGAAATCCTGATGAGATGAGAAAGTCTGCTGACAATGAAAGCATTTCTCAATGTGCTGTTCTTTCCCACCTGGACAAAAGGAACACCTACGTGAGAATGCTGTTCATTGACTATAGCTCAGCATTCAATATCATAGTGCCCTCCAAGCTCATAACTAAGCGAAGGACCCTGGGACTGAACACCTCCCTCTGCCACTGGATCCTGGACTTCATGACAGGCCGACACCCCAGGTGGTGAGGGTAAGCAACAACACATCCGCAACGCTGACCCTCAACACGGGGGCCCCCCATGGGTGCGTGCTTAGTCCTCTCCTGTACTCCCTGTTTACCCTTTGACTGCGTGGCTACGCACGACTCCAAAACCATCATTAAGTTTGCAGAGGACACAACGGTGGTAGCCATGATCACCGACGACGATGAGACAGCCAGTAGGGAGGAGGTCAGAGACTTGGCAGTGGTGCCAGGACAACAACCTCCCCCTCAACGTCAGCAAGACAAAGGAGCTGATCGTGAACTAGGGTCCGAGCATGTCCCCATTCACATCGATTGGGCTGTAGTGGAGCGGGCCGAGAGCTTCAAGTTCTTCGGTGTCCACATCACTAAGGTCCTGTCATGGTCCAAACACACCAACACAGTCGTGAAGAGGGCACGACAACATCTCTTCCCCCTCAAGAGGCTGAAAAGATTTGGAATGGGTCCTCAGATCCTACAAAAGTTCTACAGCTGCACCATTGAGAGCATCTTGACTGGCTGCATCACTGCTTGGTATGGCAACTGCTTGGCATCAGACCTCAAGGCGCTACATCACTGGGCTCCCTGCCATCCAGGACCTCTATACAAGGCGGTGTCAGAGGAAGGCCCTAAGAATTTTAAAAGACTCCAGCCACCCAGGTCATAGACTGGAGCACCACGTCTGGGACCAAAAGGTTCCTGAACAGCTTCTACCCCGCAGCCATAAGACTGCTGAACAGTTAATCACATGGTTACCCTGAGTATTTGCATTGACCCCCTTTTTATTGGCACTGACTCTGTTGCACCAGCTCTATGCACACTTACTGGACTCTACCCACATACTCACTGGACTCTACACACACACTCACTGGACTCTACCCACACACTCACTGGACTCTACCCACACACTCACTGGACTCTACCCACACACTCACTGGACTCTACCCACATACTCACTGGACTCTACCCACACACTCACTGGACTCTACCCACACACTCACTGGACTCTACCCACACACTCACTGGACTCTACCCACACACTCACTGGACTCTACCCACACACTCACTGGACTCTACCCACACACTCACTGGACTCTACCCACACACTCACTGGACTCTACCCACACACTCACTGGACTCTACCCACACACTCACTGGACTCTACCCACACACTCACTGGACTCTACCCACACACTCACTGGACTCTTGATGTGCCACTTCCTGCTGAATGAGATCATCTCTATAAAGGTTTTAGAGGTTTTGCTTACGATTACCAAACACTCGTCATGTCAATTCATACATCAAGTCACAAGCCAATAATGGAGACGGCAATGTTCAACCATCTCTTTTCCATATTTGTTTAACATTTGGAAAGTTAAAGTGGCTATTGAAGTAGGCTCTATCATACCCTGTGGTGTTTTCATTGAGTTCCTCCCTCTAACGAGTCCTTCCCTATAGAGGTATGCTGCAATTCCATGGTGGTAACTGTGTAATTACATGTCTGGAGTCTCCTCTCCCTGCTGAGGCTGAGTATAAATAGAGCTTTAATACAGCTGTGCAGCTCTAGCACACTGAAACATGGCCAGGCCTTTTCAGCTCACACAGCATACTGTATGTGACATAGGAGGCATGATATGTTATTACAGCAATTATGTGATGAAAACGGTAATACATTAATAAACCAATGACACAGTTGCCAGAAGTGAGGTCAGAGTGAGGTGGTCAGAGTGAGGGGGCTTGTACTTTATGTATATACCCTGAGTGTACAAAACATTAAGAACACCTTTCTAATGTTGAGTTGCAGCCCCCCCACTCCGATGCGTCCCACAGTTGTCAAGTTTGCTGGATGCCCTTTGGGTGGTGAACCATTATTTATACACACGGGAAACTATTTAACATGAAAAATGGAGCAGCGTTGCAGTTCTTTGCACAAACAGGCTGGCACCTACCACCATACCTCATTCAAAGGCACTTAAATATTTTGTCTTGCCCATTCACTCACTGAACGGCACACTTACACGATCCATGTCTCAGTTGTCTCACGGCTTAAGAAACCATCTTAAACCTGTCTCTTCCCCTTCATCTACACTGATTGAAGTGGATTTAACAAATTACATCAATAAGGGATCATAGCTTTCACCTGGATTCACCTGGTCAGTCTGTCATGGAAAGAGCAGGTGTTCTTAATGTTTTGTGCACTCAGTGTATACTGTATTTGTTTCATAAATGTAACCTACTTATGTAGTGTTCTTTAATGTGTGGTTTCAGTTTCTATTCCTCTCGTTGGCAGGGTGATGAGGGCAGCAGAAGAGACCACCTCCAGTAACGTGTTTCCCTTCAAAATTGTCCACTTCAGTAAGAAGCACCGTACCTGGTACTTCTCAGCAGCCAGTGAGGATGAGAGAAGGGTGAGGGGCACTACATACAGATTAAGAACCTCTCACATTCCTAGTAACAGTACATATATAATTAATGATTTACATATATATATATATATATGTGTGTGTGTGTACCAGTCAAAAGTTTGAACACACCTACTCATTCAAGGGTTTTCTTTATTTGTATTATTTTCTACATTGTAGAATAATAGTGAAGACATCAAAACTATGAAATAACACATGGAATCATATAGTAACCAAAAAAGTGTTAAACAAATCAAAATATATTTGACATTTGAGATTCTTCAAAATAGACACCCTTTGCCTTGATGACAGCTTTCACATTCTTGGCATTCTCTCAACCAGCTTCACGAGGTAGTCACCTGGAATGCATTTAAATTAATAGGTGTGCCTCATTAAAAGTTCATTTGTGGAATTTCTTTCCTTCTTAATGCTTTGGAGCCAATCAGTTGTGTTGTGACAAGGTAGGGGTGGTATACAGAAGACAGCCCCATTTGGTAAAAGACCAAGTACATATTATGTCAAAAACAGCTCAAATAAGCAACGAGAAACAACATCATTACTTTAAGACATGAAGGTCAGTCAATCGGGAGAATGTCAAGAACTTTGAAAGTTTCTTCAAGTGCAGTCGCGAAAACCATCAAGCGCTATGATGAAACCGTCTCTCACGAGGACCGCCACAGGAATGGAAGACCCAGAGTTACCTCTGCTGTAGAGAATAAGTTCATTAGAGTTAACTGCACCTCAGATTGCAGCCCAAATAAATACTTCACAGAGTTCAAGTAACAGGCACATCGCAACATCAAATGTTCAGAGGAGACTGTGAGAATCAGGCCTTCATGGTGGAATTGCTGCAAATTTTGGTTACAACTGCCATGTACTTTGAAGAATCTAAAATATATTTTGATTTGTTTAACGCTTTTTTGCTTTCTACATGATTCCATATGTGTTATTTCATAGTTTTGAGGTCTTCACTATTATTCTACAATCTAGAGAAGAGTAAAAATTAGACTTAAAAGCCTTGAATAAGTAGATGTGTTCAAACTTTTGACTGGTACTGTGTGTGTGTGTGTGTGTGTGTGTGTGTGGTGTGTGTATGTATATATATATATACAGTGGGGAGAACAAGTATTTGATACACTGCTGATTTTGCAGGTTTTCCTACTTACAAAGCATGTAGAGGTCTGTAATTTTAATTATAGGTACACTTCAACTGTGAGAGACGGAATCTAAAACAAAAATCCAGAAAATCACATTTTATGATTTTTAAGTAATTAATTTGCATTTTATTGCATGACATAACTATTTGATCACCTATCAACCAGCAAGAATCTCACAGACCTGTTAGTTTTTCTTTAAGAAGCCCTCCAGTTCTTACCTGTATCAACTGCACCTGTTTGAACTCGTTACTTGTATAAAAGACACCTGTCCACATACTCAATCAAACAGACTCCAACCTCTCCACAATGGCCAAGACCAGAGAGCTGTGTAAGGACATCAGGGATAAAATTGTAGACCTGCACAAGGCTGGGATGGGCTACAGGACAATAGGCAAGCAGCTTGGTGAGAATTCAACAATTGTTGGCGCAATTATTAGAAAATGGAAGAAGTTCAAGATGACGGTCAATCATCCTCGGTCTGGGGCTCCATGCAAGATCTCACCTCGTGGGGCATCAATGATCATGAGGAAGGTGAGGGATCAGCCCAGAACTACACGGCAGGACCTGGTCAATGACCTGAAGAGAGCTGGGACCACAGTCTCAAAGAAAACCATTAGTAACACACTACGCCGTCATGGATTAAAATCCTGCAGCGCACGCAAGGTCCCCCTGCTCAAGCCAGCGCATGTCCAGGCCCGTCTGAAGTTTGCCAATGACCATCTGCATGATCCAGAGGAGGAATGGGAGAAGGTCATGTGGTCTGATGAGACAAAAATAGAGCTTTTTGGTCTAAATTCCACTCGCCGTGTTTGGAGGAAGAAGAAGGATGAGTACAACCCCAAGAACACCATCCCAACCGTGAAGCATGGAGGTGGAAACATCATTCTTTGGGGATGCTTTTCTGCAAAGGGGACAGGACGACTGCACCGTATTGAGGGGAGGATGGATGGGGCCATGTATCGCGAGATCTTGGCCAACAACCTCCTTCCCTCAGTAAGAGCATTGAAGATGGGTCGTGGCTGGGTCTTCCAGCATGACAACAACCCGAAACACACAGCCAGGGCAACTAAGGAGTGGCTCCGTAAGAAGCATCTCAAGGTCCTGGAGTGGCCTAGCCAGTCTCCAGACCTGAACCCAATAGAACATCTTTGGAGGGAGCTGAAAGCCCGTATTGCCCAGCGACAGCCCCGAAACCTGAAGGATCTGGAGAAGGTCTGTATGGAGGAGTGGGCCAAAATCCCTGCTGCAGTGTGTGCAAACCTGGTCAAGAACTACAGGAAACGTATGATCTCTGTAATTGCAAACAAAGGTTTCTGTACCAAATATTAAGGTCTGCTTTTCTGATGTATCAAATAGTTATGTCATGCAATAAAATGAAAATTAATTACTAAAAAATAGAATGTGATTTTCTGGATTTTTGATTTTTAGATTCCGTCTCTCACAGTTGAAGTGTACCTATGATAAAAATGACAGACCTCTACATGCTTTGTAAGTAGGAAAACCTGCAAAATCGGCAGTGTATCAAATACTTGTTCTCCCCACTGTATATACACACTACATGACCAAAAGTATGTGGACAGCTGCTAGTCGAACATCTCATTCCAAATAATGGGCATTAATATGGAGTTGGTCCCCCCTTCAATGTGGTTGAGGTAAGTTATTTATTTATCAGGCAAGTCAAGTTATTCATCACTGATCTCAACAAACCATTTCTGTATGGACCTCGAATTGTGCACGTGGCCATTGTCATGCTGAAACAGGAAAGGGCCTTCCCCAAACTGTTGCCACAAAGTTGGAATCACAGAATTGTTTTGAATGTCATTGTACCCTGTAGCGTAATGATTTCCCTTCACTAGAACTAAGGGGCCTAGCCTGAACCATAAACAGCCCCAGACCATTATTCCTCCTCCACCAAACTTTATAGTTGGCACTATGCATTGGGGTATGTAGCGTTCTCCTGGCATCCGCCAAACACAGATTTGTCCGTCGGCTTGCCAGATGGTGAAGCGTGAGTCATCACTATATATATTCCATGGCTGCTTGGCCATGGAAACCCATTTCATGAAGCTCCCAAAGAACAGTTGTGCTGACGCTGCTTCCAGAGGCAGTTTGGAACCCAGTAGTGAGTGTTACAACCGAGGACAGGTTGAGCTTGTGTGAGCTTGTGGCCTACCACTTTGCGGCTGAGCCGTTGTTGCTCCTAGATGTTTCCACTTCACAATAACAGCACTTACAGTTGTCCGGGGGGCAGCTCTAGCAGTTCAGAAATTAGATGAACTGAGGTGGCATCTAATGATGGTGCCACATTGAAAGTCACTGAGCTCTTCAGCGAGGCTATTCTAATGCCAATGTTTGTCTATGGAGATTGCATGGCTGTGTGCTCGATTTTATACACCTTTCAGCAACTGATCTGGCTGAAATAGCCGAATCCACTAATTTGAAGGGGTGTCCACATACTTTTGATTATATAGTGTATATACACACATAGTGAAATGTATGCACTCACTACTTACTGTAAGTTGCTCTGGATAAGCGCATCTGTGAAATGAATAAAATGTCAAATGTAAATGTATTAATCACAATGTAATACTGATTTATTTTTGTCTACTGAAAGAAATGGATGCGAAATCTGCGGAAAGAAATTGATCACTACAATGACAGAAGGGATTCACATGTTTCAAGGTAAGTCAACACAACCCTTCCTTCACACAATCATATCATCTGTGGTTACTTCCTTTTTCTGATAAATAGTAGACAGTTTGGCTGCATGCTCTGATTGACTTTCTGAGCCTGTAGGTTTTATCTTCTAGATTAATATACAGTGTAAGCTCTTGCTGTGTTATAACAAGTATGCATGGGAGTCAATGAATACATGATTAGTGAATTTATTAAATACAAGGTGATTAATTTAGTCCTCTCTTTGTCCTTAGTAGACAATAACAATACTCTGTTGCCATAGTGACTCCGAATCTGATGCAGACAGCTTCTATGGATCGATCGAGCGCCCCATGGACATAACCCATACCATAGATGACCCAGAAGGCAGTAAGACATACTACTCACTTCTGAAGCAATATGGCTCAGTTTCACAACACTTGTTTCTTACAATTAACTCTGTGCACTAACAATTATGTCATTTTCATGTCTAGATTACATGTTAGAGGATGAAGACGACGATGAGGATGACTATGAAAAACCAGATAGCCCACCAACACCTACAGGTAGGCCTACAGAATAGTAAATGTCTTTGAGTTTGATGCTGTCTTTGATGTGGCTGGTGCTATAACTGTGATAAACTGCCCTTGATGGGATTGGCATGTCATCACAATTCAAACTAATGGCCCCATCTTTTATGGCTAAATGATAACTATGCTGAAATAATTTAGAATCATATATTTTTGTCAGTGATTTACTGTATTACAAATGCCCGTTTTCCTGTTTTTTTCCGTCTCTGACTATCGTATTATGCTGCTATTGAAGGAAGGCCAACCGTTCCACCACCATCCTACCCACCTCCTCCAGTCCCATGCCAGTTCATACATGAGTCCATGTCAGGATTCTGCAAAGGTCTCCCCCCTCCTGTGCTTGGCCCCATCAGGAGCCCCACCAGCCCCCTTCCAAAGAAACCGCCAGCGCCCTTACCTCCACCCAAGCTCGGTGAGGTCAGCCACAACCACCATGGACACAAGAACATCCCAAATAAGGGTCCCCCTCAACCTCCTCCCATCCACCTCAAGCCTAGCCCAGAGAGGAGTGCATGGAGTCCTAAGAGCCCGATCCCCCCTCCCCCTCCCATGGCCAACCTAAAGAAGCAGGCAATGATGGGGCAGATGTCAATCTCCACCATAGCTGGGGGGAAGCATAAAGACAGGATGCCCCCTGTTCCAGTGACCATGCAGTCTCCCGCCACCCTGATCATCAGCAGCGACCTGGAAAGGAAAATGGTGCTGCACTCCAGCCCTAGTCCACCGGGTTTTCGTGGCAACAAACCCAGCCACATTCCGGGCATGCCAAACTACTGCCTCAGCTCCAGACCAGCTCCAGATCTCCCACCACAGGCCTTGCCAGCACTGAACCACACCAAGCCTGGACTGTACAAACCACCCCTGGTACCCAAACTTCCATGTCCTGCGGCCAAGCCTAAACCACCTGGAGGGTCAGCACAGTAAGTGTCTCCTTTCAGTTTCCTACAGATACAGGTAATCCCTGTTTCCTTTCATAGAGGAAAACTTTACTTTTTGCTCTGTTGAACTATAATTTGATTTCAAGATTGTTATATTTTACAACACACAAATGCAGCACAGTTTAAAACCCCCTCTTTCTTCTCAGAAGATCTTCTCCAGATGGACAAAGCTTCCGGACCCCAGTGGACGAGGTGCCTGTCTCTTTAAGAAAGAGCAGGGATCCATCCAAGGACACTGACTATGACTCTGATGAAGACTATGAGAATGTAAGCACCCTCTATATTCTCATTTACATTTTTGCATACAAGTAATTTAGTAGACACTTTTAACCAGAACGACTAGGGTTAAGTACATTGCTCAAGGGCACAGACACATTTTTCACCCAGTCGATTCGAACCAGCGACCTTTCAATTACTGGCCCAACGCTCTTAACTATGCCACTTTTGTTTACATACCCTACATTACTCATCTCATGTGTATATACTGTACTCGATACCATCTACTGCATCTTGCCTATGCCGTTCTGTACCATCACTCATTCATAAATCTTTATGTACATATTCTTTATCCCTTTACACTTGTGTGTATAAGGTAGTAGTTTTGGAATTGTTAGGTTAGATTACTCATTGGTTATTACTGCATTGTCGGAACTAGAAGCACAAGCATTTCGCTACACTCGCATTAACATCTGCTAACCATGTGTATGTGACAAATAAATTTGATTTGATTTAACCGCTAGACTACCTGCCACCAGGTTCTCCATCGACTACAACTCTAGTTTACACAGGCTATGAGAAAAACACCTGCGTTATGTGGTGTGGTTATGTGTTTATTGTTTTGTTGTCAAATTTACTCAGTTTACTCAATTCCATAGTCTCATTAAACAATCATGTTCAATTTACTATAGATTAGTCTCATTGATCAGAATACTATAGATTAGTCTCATTGATCAGTGTACTACAGATTAGTCTCATTGATCAGTGTACTACAGATTAGTCTCATTGATCAGTATACTATAGATTAGTCTCATTGATCCGTGTACTATAGATTAGCTCATTGATCAGTGTACTACAGATTAGTCTCATTGATCAGAATACTATAGATTAGTCTCATTGATCCGTTTACTATAGATTAGCTCATTGATCAGTGTACTACAGATTAGTCTCATTGATCAGTGTACTATAGATTAGTCTCATTGATCCGTTTACTATAGATTAGCTCATTGATCAGTGTACTACAGATTAGTCTCATTGATCAGTGTACTATAGATTAGTCTCATTGATCAGTTTACAATAGATTAGTCTCATTGATCAGTGTACTATAGAATCGTTTTGCCCTGCTGACGCAATTGTATCCTTCTAATGTGTCTGTTGTTGTTTTCTTTTCACACATTGTTCCTGACCTCAGATGCAATTACCAGATTCTGTGTTCCTGGACACAACAGAAACAAGCAGTGTTGAAAAGTAAGACACACTTAGTTATTTCTGTACTGAATTTTTGTTGAACACCCTGTTCATTTTTGTGTAATGGTCTTAAGCGCCCACTAGTGTTTCATCACAGTGTGCTCGTCCACTTCCTGAAAATCAGGTCTCTGTTTTCTCATGAGAGAAGAGCAGAACACATGTCTGATTGCAGTCAGACTGATGTATTATTAATGTGCTTTAATTGCAGGTTATTTAAGGAAAGCTCCAGAACACCGCAGGACGGTCTCTACTGCTTCAGGAACTCAGGAACAAAAACATCAAAGGTACACCATGCATTTCCATTTTAGTCATTTAGCAGTAGCTCTTATCCCGAGTGACTTACTGTTAGTGCATTCATCTTAAGGTAGCTAGGTGGGACAGCTACATATCACAGGCATAGTGAATACACTTTCCTCAATAATGTAGCTATCAGGAAAGTCCGGGGTGTTGTGGTGAGGAGGGGATTGTTTAGATACTCTTTGAAGTGGTAGGGTTTCAGGTGCTTTTCGCACCAACACATGCTGTGATGCATAAACAATGCATTCACCACACATCACACAGTGATAATTGAAAGAAAACTGGTTTAGTGAATAATGTACATTTGTTCTCATTGAATCAGGTGCTGGTGGTGTGGGATGTGAGTGTGTGCAAGGCCAGAAACTACAGGCTCTTTGAGGAGGTCAGAACCACTGTCTTTACCTTCTCTGTCTACCAGGTCTATTGTCTGACAAAATCAATATTACAACGGAGGATTCCAGTACTATCTCTGTCTTGTTTGATGTTCATTTCATTGTGTTTGTTTATGGTTTAGGACTCCCGGCTGTTCCTGGAGTTAGAGATGACATTTCCCTCCCTGTCAGCCCTAGTGGAGCACTACCATAGCCACCCACTACCCAATCACGGCTCTCTGTGTCTGCAGAAGCCATATGGTTACATCGTGCCAAGGTGACCTTGCCACGACCCCGTCCTGAGGTCACGGCCTCATCTGCTCATATGAAATCTCTCCTCTTTGGCGTCTACCATGGTTCTGCCACTGTAATGAACTACAGTAGAAACTTACTACGGCTGAAACGCAACCACAGTGCCCACTGTAAAGCAAGGCAGATTGTTGCATCTCTGTAACCGAGCCTGAGTAAATGTTGGAGCGGTTCTGGTGAATATCCTTGCATGGGCAGAGGCGCAACGAGTGCAGATGGTTGCAGTTGTTGAAGAAAATATGGCATCTGTGACAATGAGGGCAATGAGCTGTATAGGTCTTCCTGTATGCTCAACTGGAGTGCCACAGGTTTACAGAACACAGTTGTACTATGTGAGGACTACTGCAGGAATAGTGCTATAAAGGTCTGTCATTACACTTGATAGCAGCAGGCAGGTGAACTGCTGTTGTGTGAATTATACATGTTGGAGCAAGCAATTGTTAAGATTTGTGGGTTGAATGCACATGAATGTCAGAATATTAAGCACTGCTTATGTATCATGCATTGAGGACCAACTTATTCTACAAATCAAGTTGATGAAACGTATCATATTATCTTCAGAAAAAATGTATTATTCAGACCACAACACAAACGCTCTACCTCCCTATTTACTCTTTTACCTCTGTCTGTCTCTTTCTCTCTACCTGTCTCTGTCCCTTAATCTTTCTCTCTTTACTTCACCATCTCTCTCTCCCTCTCCCTCCCTCCCTCCCTCCCTCCCTGCCTCCCTCCCTCCCTGCCTCCCTCCCTCCCTCCCTCCAATGCTTACATAATGATAACTGTGACATATGGTGCACAAAATCAGTGCTATCTATGATCATGTAATCACACTTTAAATGAAACTGCCCACACGTGTAGTATTGCACTGTATAGAATTGTATGTATTGTAAAAATTATTTTGTAAAGTTGTAAATATATTATTTCTGATTATAAGAAAAATATTTTAGAATGGATAACAGCAGAAGGCAGATACATATTCCATTGGGTGGCGCTGTTTGGTGACGCACCATTTCACCATGCCCATGCAATAGTCTTGAGTGTGACTGCATTTATGTTGAAGATGCACTATGTTATTTATCTTTACCAGAAACAAAAATATTGTATTTGAAGCTGGTGTACAAAACCTAAAGTACAAGATGCAAAAACGGAACTTAAGAACGGGAAGCATAGAAATAGTGCACATAGAACAGCTTTACCGCTTCTTAGGCTTGCTTTCAATGAGAATGAAAGATCTGACTCTCATGTCTATGTGAATTTGGTCAGTCACCCAAAAAGTTACATATTGTAGCTTTAAGTCACAAAAAATAATGAACTGAAATGACATCCACATAATTACAATCAGACTTTTTTCAGTAGAGAGTATTTTAGGGGAAATCATGGCTACTATATATTTCTATGTTGTAATCTTGCCTCATCTGTGTGTTATTCTCCAGCCATGAGGACAAGTGCAACAGAATCACACACTGGACACTCACTGATAGTGATGGGCAGATATTAGCTCAGATAAAATCGAATCCACCATTTTTCACCCTCATTTTCATTAACTCCAGCACAATACCAGTGTCTACACATGTGAAAACGGTGCATTTCTACGTTTTGTAGAAAAAAATATATAAAGTAAAAAATTCTCACTCTGGCTAGAGACTCATTGTTTTTCTAACTTTTAAACCTACCCTGTGATGTCATAGACAACCGTCTAAAAAAATATATAACAATAATACATTTATTTTGTATAGCGCTTTTCATTAGTGTTACCACAAAGCTCTACATAGGCGAAAATAATTATAATAAAATAAATACAATATAAATATCATACATTTAGAATCAAGGCAGGAAATGGCAATTATAAATCCTAAAAAGATGAAGAAAGAGGCACTATAAGAAAGATGTGTTTTAAGGCCCATTTTATAAGTTCAAATTTGAGTACCTTATCATTTTAACCACAGGTCATAGAAACACACTGTTTTAATATATATAGACACTGGTTTGGTGCAGAGATAATGAATATGAGGTTGAAAAGTGGCTGAATTGCCCTTTAAGGAATGCTACAGCAGCAACACAAGCATCAGAGGAGCTGGTTCATTAAACATGCATACTAAATAAATCATAATGATATCGTGATTAATATTCAATGTTTTCACATCTTACTCAGTGAGGAGAATTGAGATAATATGACGTCTCTTTCAGACCTTGACAAGGAAGCCAGAACAAATAGTGCTCTAAATCACTTCTTATGTCTGTCTCTCCTTCTCTCTCCCTCCCCTCTCCTCCTCTACTTTGCCACAGCCATATCACCACCAGCATCACCACGTTAGCAGCACAGGATATTAGTGCACTGTTCTTTAACTAGTTCATTAAATGGGAGACAGCAAAGACGAAAACCAATGCAAATGAGAATTTCTGAAGGCAGGATTACTAAGATCCATCATTGTGAATTAATTAACACAGTCTAGAGACAAAACTGCCAGAATTATAGTATCTAATATGTCAAAATCCATTAAATTTAACATTTTTAAAGCTATTTGACAGTGGTAAATTACTCAATAAAATTATATTCGATGTTGAAACTACAGATCTTTTGGTTATGTCTCATAATTCTCTGGTAAAAAAAATATATCACTGTTAGGGTTAGGTGATCATTAACTTGATTAAGAATTGTGCACACAACCATTTCAGTTTATTCAATCTTAGTTAGTACATCCTTTTCCAATCCATACTATTATAGTACTAAACCTGAGTTTACTTGTTTGCTACATTGTAAATATATGTGTTGACATGTAAACATCAAAGTCTGCAAACAACACTAAATCCTGGGTTTACGTTTGCAAACTGCTCTAAATTATGGATTCGTCATTATAGAGAGAGACCCCATGACGATGCACAGTTGTACAGTTAAGTTTTGGGGTGCCTGCAGAATCTAGGACTGAAAGGCTGCATTTACACAGGCAAACCAATTCTGATCTTATCCCCTCTAATTGGTCTTTAGACCAAAGCACATGAGATCTTTTCACAACAGATATTTTTCAGAGCTGACCTGATTGGTCAACAGACAAAATGTGTGAAAAAAATACCAGAATTGGGCTGCCTGTCTAAACGCAGCCAAAGTGCCTCCAGCAGTCTTACCAGTACATCACTAAAGAGCAGGCAAGGTGAAGGAAGATTACTCAGTAGCACACATTTGAGATTTTAGCAGACTATCTTATGCAGAGGGACTTACAGTAACAATTGAGGTTAAGTGCCTTGCTCAAGGGCACATTTTTCACCTAGACGGCTTGGGGATCCAAACCAGCAACCTTTCAGTTACTGACCCTTAACTGCTAGGCTACTTGCCGCCCACTACTCATGTTAATAAGCAGATGGATAAGAAGCCTAAACTTGTAGCCTAAACACAAGCAGTATAATAGAAGTTGGTCCACATTGACCCCTGTAATGGCTTTCTTTGCACCCTTTCCCTACAGTATGTTCAATTGATCTGTTAATTAACTAATTATGTAAATATTGACATGTCGTCAACATTGTCATTGGAAACACTAGTGACCTGAAATTTCTGCAATTACGTTCTATAATTTGTTAGATTTTATATCCACAGTCCCATGAAGTCTGGCCGGTGAAATGTCCCACTCACATTATATTGACAGAGTAATCAAACAATTAACCAAATAGTATAATACACGTAGTATAATATATATGCTAATCAATCACTCAGCCAATCATCACCAGTTTGACACTTGACAATCACATGAACATACGTTTTCATATTTGTTACAGTTATGAAATGTTATATGAAACAAAACACTTCCCATCAGAATAGCATTACACATACATAGCCTAACGTTACTGGTGGACAAGGAAAGGGTTTGTATGAAATTACATATTGAAAGCGGAAAAGCTGAGAAGCGCACACACAACTCTGCTGGCGCGGTTATTTGGTGCACGTTCACAGTAAATTAGGACATGGTTTGCAGCTCGATGGCCAGTTTGAGAGGAGGGAGAGCGTGAATTGTGTTGCCTAAATGAGATTAAAAAAGCGGGTGGCTTCTGTTTGTTCCAAAAAGGCGTCGTATCGGCACTGACAGCAGTGTGAATATCGGCGCAGAACGACGAGGCCAACTCTCACGCTCAGCTACACCGCGAAATGTTGACGTCTATTCTGGAGATTCTTATCCTACGGATATGTCTTCAACAGTGCGGTTTTGTACACGGTAAGTAGCCTAATTTGAGGGCAAAGGTTTATTATCGTGGCATATCTCAACGTGACGGTACAACAATGCGTTATGACCATTGCACCTGCAATGTTATGACCATTGCACCTGCAATGTTATGACCATTGCACCTGCAATGTTGTCTTTACACAGGAATGAACGCGGTAATGCCTTGCTTTCGTTCAATGAAAATGGTCCAAGACGGACACTCGGGCAGCCTGTTTTGCATAGTGCGCTCACCGTATTTATTATTTCAGCAGTTGCCTATAAACGCCTACGTCTGAGTGAAAGAAACGCTATAATAATTGCCTTTAGCCTTTAGAGGAGTCGGTCATAAATGCAGCCAGGCAAAAGGCCCTCGCCTGTGTTTTGTGTAGCCTACGCCATCGTTTATATGAAAAAGATTGCATACTATTTTTAACTGGTCAGTTTGGGTCATTGGTTTGGTTACAATGAACCTGAAATTGATATGCCTGTGTAGGGCAAGTGTTTATTTGTAAACTTCTCCTCTCCGACATTCGCTCTCAGTACAGGATTGTCCCCCAGTGATTTTATTTATACCTGAAGATGGGGGGGGGGACAAGCTTTCAGTGGATTGATATGGTGTCTACAACGCTGGGGCGGCGTAGCAAAACTGCATTCTCTGCTGGGGTGGTTACGTCCGTGATTTATTTGGGGGGGGTCAAAGATTCGGACATGTTGCAGTATAAGGGAGATCCCACGACGTGAGAAATGTGCATGAGGGCATAGTCTGAGGGATTGTGCAGTTGGGATATAAAGTACTGTGGGGGCGCACAAGCAGCTGGGGATACGAAGTACCCTGCGAGAGAGAGACGGGTTGAGTTTCCTATGCTGAGGCAGTGAAGAGAGCAGATCTCCCAAGGGTGAGTGAGTCCCCCCCCCCCCATTGAATAGGCCTGACGAGAGCATCCAGAGTGGATGAGTTGAATTAAGGTGGATTTTTTGCAATTATGGCCACGGTGATCAACTTCACTGATGGAGCGGAAATCACAGAAGAGGTTGTGGTAGTTGCAGCAGCAGAAAAATATTTGGATGTAAGATTTTAGTACAGAAGATATACAGGAAGTTTAAGGGGTTCGTTCTGTCCTCTCAGGCCGGTGGCCTGGTGTAGGGTCGGTCGTTTATGGCCAAAGTGGGATGGGGTGGTGTTTTGGGGGGGATAGTCTATAGGTGCAGGTTTAGATGGTGGTGCAATTTAAGATTTTCCCATTACCCTTTATTTTTGTGGCAATGTGCTATCCGCACTCCGTCCTGCAAACAATCTAGTCTGCCGGCGTTCAAAAGACGAAGGCCATGCAGGCCATGCAGACCGAAATGCGTCAGAGTTGTCCGTTTTTAATATTTCCATTGAACATGCCATACAAATAAAGACATTTTAATTAATTATATTAAGTTCCTTGGTCCTGCTTATTGACAGCTTCTAGTCTACTGCAGTCACACACATAATATTTATTTGGGGATTCCTGTTGGATTGTGGTGAAGGGCAGTTAACTGCTCTGCTATATTACCCTATCCAGGACTTAACCCATTTGAAGTGTTTTCAGAGGTTTGTTATTGAACATGAAGGGGATAGATTTTTGCCCTAGCCCCTAGTATCTTCTGACTGGGGGAGTTAAGAGCCCCGACACTGATCATTAATACGCATTGCTTGCGTATGTTTTTGGAAACATAAAGAACGTGTCTTTTAATATCAGTCAGAAATTGTATTTATGTGTTTAGATTACTACACACTAGAGGTCGACCGATTTATGATTTTTCAACACCGATACCTATTATTGGAGGACCAAAAAGCCGATCCCGATTAATCGGCCGATTTAATTACAACAATACTGAATGAACACTTATTTTAACTTAATATAATACATCAATAAAATCAATTTAGCCTCAAGTAAATAATGAAACATGTTCAATTTGGTTTAAATAATGCAAAGCGAGTGACGTTTGAAACGCTATTAGCGCGTGCTAACTAGCTAGCCATTTCACTTCGGTTACACCAGCCTCATCTCTGGAGTTGATAGGCTTGAAGTCATAAACAGCGCTTCTGCCTACCACCGCTCAGTCAGATACTTATAGATACTTGTATGCTCAGTCAGATTATATAGTAGGACACGCTAGATAATATCTAATAATATCATCAACCATGTGTAGTTAACTAGTGATTATGATTGATTGTTTTTTTTAATAAGATAAGTTTAAGTTGCTAGCTAGCATTATCTTGGCTTACTGCATTCGCGTAACAGGCAGTCTCCTTGTGGAGTGCAACGAGAGAGACGCAGGTCGTTATTGCGTTGGACTAGTTAACTGTAAGGTTGCAAGATTGGATCCCGCGAGCTGACAAGGTGAAAATCTGTCGTTCTGCTCCTGAACGAGGCAGTTAACCCACTGTTCCTAGGCCGTCATTGAAAATAAGAATGTGTTCTTAACTGACTTACCTAGTTAAATAAAGGTATACAAATATATATTTTTTTAAATCGTCAAATCGGCGCCCAAAAATACACATTTCCGATTGTTATGAAAACTTGAAATCGTCCCTAATTAATCGGTCGACCTCTACTACACACCTATTATATGGTTAGTTTTCACACATGGCCATATCTCCACGTTACATCGCTTGTTTACGGAAGACAAAGGCTGCCACCTGTGCTAATTAGCTATCAAACTGCTACACTGTACCCAAACCGTCCGCACGCCATTGTGCGCAAATTGATATGCAGGTTGAAATATCAAAACAAACTCTGAACCAATTATATTAATTTGGGGACAGGTCGAAAAGCATTAAACATTTATGGCAATTTAGCTAGCTAGCTTTCAGTTGCTAGCTAATTTGTCCTATTTAGCTAGCTTGCTGTTAGCTAATTTTTCCTGGGATGTAAATGTTATTTTACCTGAAATGCACAAGGTCCTCTATTCTGACAATTAATCCACACAAAACGGTCAACCGAATTGTTTTTTGTCATCTATTCTCCTTCCAGGCTTTTTCTTTGGACTTTATATGGCAATTGGCATCTAACTTTTGTCATGACGTTGGCCTGGGGGGTAGGTTTATGACAGTCATATATACCTCTTCCTCCCTTTTTTCCTCTATCTACCCTACTGAGGTTACATTTGCAAAACCCTTGGTTAACATAGAGATTATGGGAACGTCAGAAGGTGTGGGGAAATGAACTATATTCTGGTAATCCGACCAATGGAACATATGCGGTGGTACTTAATGAATATGATGGCAGTTCGGTTGTCATCTGAGACATTCTCATCAATGATAAGATGACATAAACTCTACAGTGGAAAGTCTACACATCAGAGTTATTGGATTCACATGGAATTGTTGTTCAATATAAGCCGTTGACGACAATATAACCATCTGTTCCGAGGATGTAGGACGACGGTCCTATGTCAGAATGGTTCAGATAATAACTACAGAACGAAGCCAACATCAGCGTGAGCTTTGGTTGCGAATGGTATGAACTTTGAACTGTTATTTACTACAGAAGTGATACCTCCTAGCCGTTGAGTTAGCAACAGCAGATGCAACGAGGGTTAGGATGGAGCAGACAGAGTATCCCGTCTATCACGCAATGACGTTACTACAACGTATCCAATTGACAACCAGAGACATTCTTCAAAGGACTCGGTTTGGCAACACGGCCTTCCATCTACCACCAACCTAGCGAAGCGCAGCTCAGAGTAAATATTTATTGCATTTTCCTTTTCCAAATGGGCGGTAATTTAGAATGCATCAGATACTGTATTTACGATAGCACAACTTCTCCCTGTGGCCCTCAGTCTTCCTGCTCTTTCACTCAAACCCAGCCCTTTTCCTTTGCGTAACAAGCTGTCATATCTGTTCCGCCCGCTAGGGACGTTTTCCTGTATGACGTAATCAAGTTATGATTTAATTATGTGTATGTATAATTCTGTGTGATTAGTTAGGTATTTAGTAAATAAATGATTAAACCCAATTTTTGTATTGATGATTTCAATTGTTAGCCAACGTTCGTGCAGATAACCAAGAATTTACAACTTTCAGATGAGACTGAATTAAGATGAGGATTAATATTGACTGCGATTGATGTAAAATATTTCTAGGTCTTTAAGAGTTTATTTGGAAGATAACAGCTCTATAAATATTATTTTGTGGTGCCCCACTCTCTAGTTAATTACATTTACATGATTAGCTCAATCAGGTGATATTAATTACGGAGAAATTATTTTATAGAATAGCATGTCATATAACTTAATCCGGCATAGCCAAAGACACAACACTTTCATTGGTGTATTACTACAACAGACCAGACCGAAGTTCCTTTCTATCACCCACGTGGGTATAAACAATGAGGAGATGGGAGAGGCAGGACTTTCACAGCGTCACAAATAGAACTGACTTCTATTTCTGCGCTTGGCAATGCAGATGCTCTTTGGTGTGCGCGAGCAGTGTGGGTGCAACGTACGCGAATGGTGTGGTCAGCGTGCGCCCAACTTGTGTGTAAACGTAACTGGGGAGGAAAGATAGTTCTTCAACTGGAGGCGCACAGCTTCTGGATCTATGCACAACCGCTACAGTAAGTGTATATTTATTTGAAAGATTATTTCTCACCGATGAAAGGGAAGGGGCCTATCCACATGTATTTTGAAAACTGGTTTGAGGGGGCGATGATGAACTTTTCTAAACTTTAAGACTGTCGGATTTGTAGTTCACATGAAGACGAATGTGGGCGAATGTAATTGCTGAAAACCCTACATACGGATAAGGGTTTTTGAGAGCTGATTTTGAACCACTGTGAAAATGACATTTGTTAGTGTCAGCTGAGGGGCTTTTGTTGAGTCTCACACAGATTGTTTAATTTCTTTGTATTGAGTGAGACTGTATGCAAATTAGAGATTGGTTCGTTGACCTAATTAAAATGGAGATATATCATAGGCTATATTCTCCCTGTTTATTTTGATAATGAGACCAATAGTGCTCAACGGCACGTTGTCACCTGGCTGCCACAGAGGGTGGGGCTACAGACAGGAAATTAGTATTGTCATGGACAGACCAATCAAATCTAGGCTTCAACCAATTAGATATGCAAAATGGATTGATACACATTTTTTTAAATGTTTTTTTCTTACAAAAAAAAAGTAGTCTATGCCTGAAGCATATTTTAATTTCAATATTTGCTCTAGTTTTCATTATGGAAACAGGTTTGTTCAGTATTTAACAATGAATTGAGTCATCTGATTTCACAATAACATCCATCTGAGACACAACATATTTTCTTGGAGTGTTTCTCAGGCTTACACAATTGCAAACACTTGACGAGAAGCCTACAATTCATGTAAAACTGGTGAAGTATGAGACAGGTGATCTTTAAAATGCCAATAGGATTCAATAGGCCTATTTCAAAGTTTGGTTGGTAGGTGAATTCCCTAACGTATACTTAACAGAAATATAAACGCAGCATGTAAAGTGTTGGTCCCATGTTTCGTGAGCTGAAATAAAATATCCTATAATTTTTCACATGCACAAAATGCTTTTCTCTCACTTTGTGCACAAATATGATTACATCCCGGTTAGTGAGCATTTCTCCTTTGCCAAGATAATCCATCCACCAGACAGGTGTGGGAATCAAGAAGCTGATTTAAACAGCAGGAACATTACACAGGTGCACCTTGTGCTTGGGACAATAAAAGGCAACTCTAAAATGTGTTTTGTCACAACGCAATGCCACAGATGTCTCAAGTTGAGGGAGCATGCAATTGGCATGCTGATTGCAGGAACGTCCACTAGAACTGAATTGACTGATTTCACTTATGAACTCTAACTCAGTAAAATCATTAATTGTTGCACTTATTTTTGTTCAGTTATAGCCTATTTTATTAACACTGGGTAAGCACAAACCCGCTGCCCCAGGCTCGCTAGCATGTTCACTTTTTAGTGAAGCAACCTCAGCACAAAATGTGGTGCAGTAGCAGAGACATCTGATGAGTTTACTCCTGGTGACAGATGAGCAATAGTACCTATACAGTTGTATTCACATGATTCAGCCTCATTGTGTGTATGTGTAACCAGTGTGAAATGGCTAGCTAGTTAGCGGTGCATGCTAGTAGCATTTCAATCGGTGACTTCACTCGCTCTAAGCCCTTAGTAGATTCCCATGTTCTGCAAGGGCAGCGGCTTTATTGGATCGATGGGTAACGATGCTTCGGGGGTGACTGTAGTCAATATTCAGGTCTCTTGGCCAAGCCCAGGTTGGGGCAAGGAGAGAGATGGAAGCAACGCTGTTTACATATGATTATACTAGTCTCCATTCATTTTGTTAAATGGTCCCCCCGCCCCCTCAGTACAAGCCTTATTATTCTGGAGATGGTTTGGAGGTCATAGAGCTTAACCTAATGTAATCCACTCTAGTATCACTGCTGCTGCACACCGGTCCTTACCTTTAGCCTTGAACTATTACTGGAAGGTTTTGGCATGAGTGGCATTGAGTAATGCAATCTGTAGACTGTGTAGGCCTGCAGCCATATCAGCGTCTTGTTTGGTAGTACTGCTGAGACTTATGCAAATGTCCACACTGCAAACACTTTGTTTTATATGATCCTCTTGATTGTTCTTTGGCATTTTACCTCATCTGTTTGCGCCTGATCTGTTGGCTTGTTTAACAATGTCTATCAGAAATGGCACCTTATTTCTTATGTAGTGCCCTACTTTTGACTAGAGCTTATGGGGCTCTGTTCAAAACAAGTAATGCACCATTTAGGGAATAGGATGGCATTTCGGACTTATAATATGACCATTGCCCAGGACAATTAGCACTGTCCCAGGCAGACGATTGTGCTGGCGGTGTTGGCCTCCAAGCACGAGGTCTGTTAGTTCCCTGCTGCAGACGGATCCAATGCTGAGGGGATGATCACTGAGGAGCAGGGGTTATTGGACATGGTCTGGCTGTACTTTCTCTTCTCTGCACTGGCTAGTGGCTTGCTGACGAGTTTCACTGTGGCGGGCTGGTAACAACCCTAAGCAAGTGTACCTTCAGCACAGCGTGTCATTGGTGTTGTCAAATTAACCAATTGACGGTCATTTAGAGTTGAACTCTTCTTGGCTGAACGTGTCTGTATATTAATTGCTTTTTTTGTTTTCTGTGCCCTACAAACACCACCCAGGTTCGAGGCCTTTCAATTCAGTGACAAACCAGATGGAACATATTTGCATTCCTTGAGGCCTGGAGACATGTACACTAGTTATGCATGATGATGGTTTTGAGTTATCCAATCTTTAGTTTCTTTTTCCTTTCTTCCAGGATCAAAGACAGAATGTGAGCCCAGTCAGTTCCAGTGTGGGAACGGTCGCTGCATCCCGTCTGTCTGGCAGTGTGACGGGGATGAGGACTGCTCGGACGGGAGTGACGAGAACACCTGCGGTGAGGGTGACACACACACACACACACACACACACGCTCTCTCTCTCGGTTCTGCAAAATTAAGTCAGATTGGTGACAAATCGGTGACATAGCCTACTGCGTTAGAAAACAAACCTTGCTATTTTTTTAATTTAACTAGGCAAGTCAGTTAAGAACAAATTCTTAATGACACTGATGGCCTACCCGTTTATAAGGGATATAATGAATCACTGATACGTTTTGGGCCACTATTCAGATGTTTAAAGCTGCTACTTTTGGAATGTGAATTATAGATCTGTCATTCTCATTGAAAGCATATCTCTAAGAAGTGGTAGATCTGTTCTATGTGCACTATTTCTATGCTTCCAGTTAAGTTTCATTTTTGCGTCTTTTACTTTTGGTTTTGTACATAATCTTCAAACAGGGAGCTGACTGCTTGACGACTGATGCTGCAGACCTAATGGGGCAGAGAACCTTTGGCCCTCAGTCTACTGCTCCGCCAGGCTGACTAGAACTGGACACAGCGAAACTAGAACGTCTTAAGGCTCGGAGCCTAGTGCTGATAACTCTGGAACTGACAGGGAGAAACTGGTTCCATTGAGCCTAGCGGGGCAGGAACCTGATGACCCACCTGGGCTAGGGACTGAGGGCTGACAAATGCTGGAGACAACAGACCTAGTGCAGCTGGAGACCAATGACCTAGTGCTAGGGACTGAGGGCAGAGTAGGGCTTGACTAGCAGAGTATCCCAACTGGGAGGAGAGGATGACTCCGCAACCAGAACAGGCTTCATGGCACCGGCTGCCTGTGGCTCCACGACTGGAGTGGGAGTGTCCTTAACTGTGGCTAATCGAGGAGCTGGCTAAGGAGGGTGCAGACCAACTCTGGAATTGTCTTCATCTGCTTGGGAGCTAGGCCGCTCTGGGGCGCACAGGTGGGCCTAGAGGGATGTCGGTCGGGAAAGTGGCTGGACCACCTCGGGGTGGTACCTCTGACGCTCTGGCAGATATGACACCTGTTGAATAGATGGGCCACCTCTGGGTGGTACCTCTGACCCTCTGGCAGATATGACACAGGCTCCAGCTGGGCGGGCCTGGAGCAATGAAGATCTGTTGAATAGATGGGCCACCTCGGGACATAGTGGGTCGTCCCATGGAGGTGGCGAAAACTCAGGCCTGGAGTAGTCTCTCAGGAGAGTAGCCGGGCCGACTCGGGGAGGACCGGCAGTGATGGCGCTCCTGTGACGATGGTTCTAGCCGTGGAGGCCTAGAGTGGTGGTGGTCAGGAGAGTAGTGGCGTCACTAGTGCTCGCGCGGGGTTGACTTAGGCCGGGAGGGCCTAGAGTACGCCCTCTTGATCTCTTGCTGGTAGTCACGCAGGTACTCATATTCTCTCATCAGCTCCCAACTGGTGAGGGTGTGGTCACTCCCTGACCACTGAGGAGGCCTGGAGCAACTCATCTTCCTCAGGGGCATGACGGCTTCGTGTGGGCTGAGGTGGGTAGTGACAGGCGTCTCATACATAACTGGTCTGCATCCTGGGGTGTTTAAACAACTCCTTTTCTGGGTACTCCAACATCTCAACTATAGCAGATCAGAATCCGGTGATACGAAGGACCATGTAAAAAAAAAAAAAAAAACTATTGGTCGCTAAATCCAGAGAATTGACGGACTATGGGGAGAATAAAAAATGTAAAATGTTGGTCACTATAGAAGGACCATGTAAAAACGGTCGGCTGTGAATGCCCTCACCCGCTTGGTTCTGGTTTGGTTCTGCCCTTTTTTATACTGCTGTCCAGTTAGAACATGATGTTGAGGCACATCACTACTCTTCATAGTCACCACCACACAGACACAGCTGTATCCTTTTAAGATGTTTATGATTTTAGTAATCCAAGTGACTTCATCTTATTGAAAAATATATGGGTTTATTAATAAAAATAAAAAGGGATAACTTAGGTGCTGGATTTTAGGCCGCAGCAACTGCCACAGGGGGTCCTGCCGTTCAGAACACGAGGAAGCAGTAGTTCCAGTTCACAGATTTAATGAAGATCCACACACATACACCACTCTCTGATACTAATTGTGTGGCATGTAGCTGTACTCACAATAATATCAGAAAGAAAAGTAATTTATTTTAAGGAGGTAAAATAAGCAGGAGAGAAACAGATTGATCATAAGAATGGAAACTACAGACTGCCTGAGGTCTTGCCTGGTCGGGTTTTACCCTAAATCCCGGGTAAGAAGGCTGCTTATTGGCTAATAAATTGATGATTGCCGTTAATTTATTCCAATAGGAAAACCAAAAGAAAGTTAGGGAAAGGAGGTAGATGAGCTGGCTGTTTTTACTCTTATTGTTGTTGTCATTTCGACGCACGCACAACATTCAGACATTCATGTTACTGTCGACAATAGAAAGTCCTCTCACTTCGGATGATGACAACTCTAACCTGAGTGGGCGGGTGCAGTGCCCAGATGCGCATTTCCAAGCACTCTGACTGGTTGGGAATGGCAGGGGTATGATTGGTGAGGGATAATATAGGTAGGCTGAGCAGCCAAACTAAAGGGACTTAAGGAAAACTGAAGGGACTATGAGGGGAAGTTGGGTAGAGAGGAGCAGGATGGCCTTTTTTACACTCTCTGATCTACAAGTCATTTTGCATGCTGAACACCCCAAGGCATTGTCAGTAGCCTAGTCAAACTGCACTGTTCCAGATCTTTCACATCTTTGCGGCACCTTCAGCACGCAAATGCTAAAATGGCTTGCACGATATTAGGCTTTATTAGTTGAGTGACAACCTATGTTATTGTTATCTATGCACCGTTAACATTTTTTACTACTGGAGTAAAAACTAATCTGGCTATACCTGCTGAATGGGGCTAACAATGGATTCACCATCTGCAATAATTGTAAAAGTTTTTCTGTGTGTGTGTGTGTGTGTATATATGGTCATTTGTTGATATGCAGGTTAAAGTCTCTTTTCATGAGGACAGAAAACAAGCTCTTGGTAAACCTGCCAAACATCAACCATTCGATTTTGGGAGTGGGTGAGATCATGTTCTTATTTAAAGCAAGTTTAAGAAATGGTAGATCTGTTCTTTGTGCGCTATTTCTACGCTTCTCCTAAATTTCATTTTTGCATCTTTTACTTTCTGTTTTGTACACCAGCTGAAAATACAATCATTTTGGTTATGGAAAATATATTTCAGACTTAGCTGGTACAACGATTCGTTTCATAATGACTGCTTGTTTTGTCACAAACCGAAATTAGGCAAACTATTTGAATTTTAGCAGCCAGGAAATGACGTGATTTCTTCATAGTGAACCTTTTAAAGTGTGTGATTTGTAATTTCAGAACCAAAGTGAGTGGACTTAAAAAATATGGGCTACATTGCCTCCCTAATCTGACAGTGGTAGCACAGAACAATTTGTTGGTAGATGCTTAGTTTCCCTTATAGTACAGCTCAAGTGTCTACATACTCCAAAGCCATACATCATTCACACACACACACACACACACACACACGTCAGCTCCGACAGATCCAGCTCATGAGCTCTATCTGCAGTAGATTTTTAAATATGTATGCGTTTATGCAACAAATAATATCGATTCGTTCTCTAATCAAACCGAATCATTTCAAACTCAAACATATTGTTTGTTACTGTATCATATTGGAGCTCATGTATCTAGATGCGTATTGAAGGGGAAAGATGCACATCCCTACTTAACTGGGTCCCGTTGGTGTTGTGACTGAATCCAGCAGGGCTAACATGACCTGGTGCGAGTGGCAGCGCTTACGGAGAGCTGAAAATGGCAGTGACAGAGACGTGCAAACGAGCCCCCATCTGGGCAAACAGTGTTTCTCCTTGAATCTCTGTGATATCTGGGTCATGGTGGATGAGACGGAGGGAAAGGAGGGGTTGGCATAGAAAGGGATGTGTGGTGCGGTCTCTCAATTAAAGCTGTGCTTACATAAGTCTGTGTAGGGCTATATCGAATTTGTTTGATTTAGTGCAATGTGTCAAATGCATATATCACAAGAAGCTAGGTTTTTCTTTTTTGTTTTCATGTGCGTTCTGTCTTTTGAATCTTGTCTCCTTCGCGTATCTGCTATGTGCACGCCCCTACCCACTCGCACACACACCAAGCCCCTACACACTCGCACACAGACACCACGCCCCTCCCCCTGCCGCACACAGACACCACGCCCCTCCCCCTGCCGCACACAGACACCACGCCCCTCCCCCTGCCGCACACAGACACCACGCCCCTCCCCCTGCCGCACACAGACACCACGCCCCTCCCCCTGCCGCGCACAGACGCCACGCCCCTGCCGCGCACAGACGCCACGCCCCTGCCGCGCACAGACGCCACGCCCCTGCCGCGCACAGACGCCACGCCCCTGCCGCGCACAGACGCCACGCCCCTGCCGCGCACAGACGCCACGCCCCTGCCGCGCACAGACGCCACGCCCCTGCCGCGCACAGACGCCACGCCCCTGCCGCTCACAACAACAACGAAAGATAATGTCTTCCTCTGAGAAGAAGCAGTTTAAAACTTGCTATTTGAGGTTTGGTCCAACAGAATCGATCAAATGGAAACCCTTAGACATTATTTTACTGTAATAGGCGAGGATTTAACCTTTCTAACGATACCAGTTTTATGTACCAACTCTCAATGTAGAACAAGGCAGACCTTATTAAAATGAGAGTATCCACGAACATGTGGAAAAGGAATGCTCCGTTTCTGTCACCATTAGCATTGCGGTGCTAGCGGTGCTAGCTATCTAGTCTGTCATTGCACGTATAAATGTGCAATGACCATAAAAATACTTATTTATATGAGGAATTGCCAACTCATTTTCATTCTGAGAAATAAGCATTTTATCCCGGTAGGCCACTTCAATATCTAAACTATGTTTAAACAGTTGGACAGGAGGGTTCATCCAAAACTTTTAAACTGTTCTACCTTGTTAGCAAGAAAATAGATACAAGTTGTCGAGTCTTGAAATATAACAATTGGCTACTCTCTAGCACGTGGGATTGAGACCTGTGTCCATGTTCTGTCATTCCTGCTACAAGAAGTTGGCCAATACAAGTGGATGTGATTGGTTTTGGTTAAAAACAAGAATGGCGTAGACAACCCTGAAAGCCAGATCAGGGATTATTGCAAAAAAAGCAGGTTAAACTATTTCTATAAAATAATTACATTATTAGTGGGTTTTATGGTTGTGGAAGTCTAGGAATAATGTACAAGCCCTGAATTCATTAGATTATCTGTTTTGAAATGCAGTGTATTGACTTTTTAAAAATTGTGCAAAAAATCTTAATTAGATAACGTAAAACGTGTGTATCTTGAATTGTTCATAAATTAGAATAAAAAATATTTTATGCTATATTGTCCAGCCTTACCTTTTGGATTTCTATATGGATTTACTTGCCCTTTTTTTTTCTCTCGCTCTCGCTCTCTCTGCGCGTCCATGGCTCCCTCGACCTACTGTATAAATTGCCCCAACAACCACACAGAGCGCTTCCCTGGTAACATTAATGCTGATGGGACTCTGCCATTCTAGCCATAGGGAGGAATAGCCTATGAGGAGGCACTTGAACACAGTGGACATGAAGCTAGTTTTAGGGCTTCCGAGTGGCGCAGCGGTCTATGGCACTGCAGTTCCTGGTTCGAATCCAGGCTGCATCACATCCGGCTGTGATAGGGCCAAGTTTACTTCGATATGAGGGTTATTATATTAATATCTGTGCATAAAGGTTTCCATTGCAATTTCTCACAATTAATTTTACAGACCCAAAAAGATCCCACCATGTCGAACAAACTAATTCTGTCGCCATTTATAAAATTGGAACGAAACTTCCTGTTTCTATCACAGCTGTCGTGATTAAATGTTTATACGGTATGACTTTACACAACTGTGGATGGAAAAGTGGTTACAGACTAGGATTTAAAGGGCACATTGTGAATCATTATATTGGATTAGTCTGGATCTGTATAACTTGGCTCTTATTTGTGGTATTTTGGTTGGCAGGCAGCCAACGGGAGCACATTTTTGGCCTCACTCTGAAACACAGTGGTTTCACTTACTGTCAGCTTCCCATTTTGATTCCTAAGCTAGCATACTGTATCATTCTAACACACTCTTCCTCTATGCCTTTGCAGTTCGGAAGACCTGTGCAGAGGTGGACTTTGTCTGTCGTAATGGCCAATGCGTCCCCAAGAGATGGCACTGCGACGGAGAGCCAGACTGTGAGGATGGGTCTGACGAGCGTGTGGAAGTGTGCCGTAAGTCATGTGGATCCAGCCCCAGATAGGAATATGTTGTTCATTCATATTCAGTAGTTTGTTAGATTAAGAATTGTATACAGTATAAGACAGTTTTCAACTCATTGCCCTCACTTTTCCTGAGTCAAGTTAAATTTCTTCAACTTTATTTAGCCTCTGTCTATGGATGGATGGATGGATGGATGGATGGGGGGGGGGGGGGGGGGGGGGGGGGGGGTGAGCGAGAGAGAGAATATATCACCGTTTACCAGACCTAAATATTGTGGAATTGAGGAACTCTTAATTCTTCAGGATTTTCTTTCGTTTTCATAAAGCAGTTGGCTTTGAGCAATCCCCTCCTGAAAGTGCATTAGGTTAGATGAGAACATTTTCCAAAGCAGCATGTTGGTTCATCTGCCATCATACATTAGACTGTCTGAGCCCTGTCTGATGTTCAATGGTGTAAAAATACTTTAAAGTCCTACTTAAGTAGTTTTTATGGGTATCTGTACTTTACTATTAATATTTTCGACTACTTTTACATCACTACACTCCTTAAGAAAATATTATGCTTTTTACTCCATACGTTTTCTTGACACCCAAAAATACTTGTTACATTTTCAATGCTTAGCAGGACAGGAGAATAGTCAAATTCACGCACTTATCATCCAAATATTCCTGGTCATCCCTACTGCTTCTGATCTGGTGGACTCACTAAACACACATGCTGCTTTTGTAAATGATGTTGGAGTGTGCCCCAGGCTTCCTGTAAATAAAAGAACATGGTGCCATCTGATTTGCTTAATATAAGGAATTTGAAATGATTTATACTTAGGTATATTTTAAACCAAATACTTTTACTGAAGTAACATTTTACTGGGTCAAACTTTTACTTGAGTAATTTTCCATTAAGGTATATTTACTTTTACTCAAGTATGACAGTTGGGTACTTTTTCCACCACTGGTGATGTTACATTAGGCTCTCTCTGTCGGAGTTAGCTTCTTCGATTATGGCTCATGCTTCACAAACTGACCTTTCTCTGACTGATAAAGCCCAGCATTTTTTCATGTGCAGTACTGAGAAATTGAACTGCATTGATCTGGTATCTAGCGTTCTGACCAGATCACTCAAGACAGACCTCCCTGCTACACATGAACCCACTGTTTCAATCGCATGAGTAACAGATCAGTTCCTGATAGATATTCTTGTAGAAGGGAATGAGGGATGGATATCTCTGAAATTCCTCTAGGTTTGATCTCTAAACAACAGGCATTGTATGGTGGATCAATAGCCACTATTGATAGACACTTGTAAATGTTCTGAATGGGCTCCAAGACATGCTCTGAATGAAAATAACCTAGTTGTTGTGGAGGCTATAATCTCATCTATACGATACAGACCCAGTAACGACTGAGGGAGTGTAAAACCGTACAGTGTGTACACACACGTTGAACACATGGCTCAATTGACTTGGGTACCCACTGCATTGATTTTTAAATGTATCAAATTAGTTTCACAGCATAAGTTGGACTGGGTGCCCTGCTCAATAAATCGCTCAGTGCTCCATTAGCCGGCCTAGCCCACCACCACCCTGCAGTCCTGTGTTAAGCATTTCCCATCTCAATCAAAGCATTAAAGGCCTATAAATTAAATCCCTCCATCCATGTGCTTTGCAGACACCAGGACCTGCCGTGTGAATGAGTTTAGCTGTGGGGCCGGGTCCACCCAATGCATCCCCGTCTTCTGGAAGTGTGATGGAGAGAAGGACTGCGATCACGGAGAGGATGAAATGAGCTGTGGTGAGTTGATTTTACTGATAGCAGTATGATGGGAGGTGTCCCTCACAAACTACTAGGTGTGACAGAACTTACTTATTTACTGCTTTGGAATGAATCTAAGCAGAAACAGATAATTTAGGAGTACACATTTGATGTTGATTTCAACATCAGCATCACAGTACTGGGTACTCTGTTCCCTCCCACAGGTAACATCACGTGCGCCTCGCTGGAGTTCACCTGTGCAAGCGGCCGCTGCATCTCCCTTAACTTCGTCTGTAACGGGGAGGATGACTGTGGTGACGGGAGTGATGAGCAGGAATGTGCTCCGTCCTCCTGTGGTCCCAGTGAGTTTCAGTGTGGCAATGCCACCTGTATCCCTGGCAACTGGGTCTGTGACGATGACGTGGACTGCCAGGACCAATCGGATGAGTCCCCTCAGCGATGTGGTCGCCAACCCACGCCGCCGGCCAAATGTTCATCCAGCGAGACACAGTGTGGGTCTGGGGAGTGCATCCACCGCAAGTGGCGATGTGACGGGGACCCAGACTGCAAGGATGGCAGCGACGAAGCCAACTGTTGTAAGTGTTGAGGCTTAATCAGACCACGTTCCAGCAGGCCAGCTCAGTTTTTTCGCATCTTTGTCTCTATATTCAGTGTTCATAGCAGCTATCATGAGTGTATCTGTTGATGGTGCAGGTCAGTTATTCCCAACCAGGGGTATATGTCGAGACCATAGGCTTACTGGTAAAACTCCACATGAGTGTGGGTACTTCAGGGGTATTCAGAGTAGGTCAAAATTCTGTTGGTGGTACAGGACCCAAAAAAGGTTGTGAACCATTGGTGTAGGTTCCATTATGATGGTGTAAATAAGGTCATGGTTGTGTATTCTGTAAGGGTTAATGGTTTAACAACTCTGTGTCCTCTTCAGCTGTTCGTACCTGCAGACCGGACCAGTTCAAGTGTGAGGACGGCAACTGTATCCACGGCAGCAGACAATGCAACGGTTTGCGTGATTGTGCAGATGGCACCGATGAAGTCAACTGCAAAAACTGTGAGTGCGTTCAACCAGAAGTAATGTCATTCCAAAATTAATCTACTTGAAAAACTAAAACTGTTTCCGTTACTACAGAACATTTCCTGAACAAGGTTATGTTTGCTTCAGTGTTCCTCATCTCAAAAATACTGTTATTCCTGTATGAGTTGGGTCAAAAGATGCTCAATAAATACTATATTTAGATCTTTCAGGACTACAGTAATTAGGTTATTGAAGTATTGACTTCAAACTTGTACTGCGAGCATACGCTGACCAACTGGCAAGTGTCTTCATTGACATTTTCAAACTCTCCCTGTCCGAGTCTGTAATACCAACATGTTTTAAGCAGACCACCATAGTGCCTGTGCCCAAGAACACTAAGGTAACCTGCCTAAATGACTACTGACCCGTAGCACTCACATCTGTAGCCATTAAGTTTTGTGAAAGGCTGGTCATGGCTCACATCAGCACCATTATCCCAGAAACCCTCAACCCACTCCAATTTGCATACCGCCCCAACAAATTCACAGATGATGCATTCTCTATTGCGCTCCACACTGCCCTATCCTACCTGGACAAAAGGAACACTTATGTGAGTATGCTATTCATTGACTACAGCTCAGTGTTCAACACCATAGTGCCCTCAAAGCTCATCAATAAGCTAAGGACCCTGGGACTAAACACCTCCCTCTGCAACTGGATCCTGGACATCCTTACGGGCCGCACCCAGGTGGGAAGGGTAGTTAACAACACATCTGCCACGCTGATCCTCAACACGGGGGCCCCTCAGGGGTGCGTGCTCAGTCCCCTCCTGTACTCCCTGTTCACTCATGACTGCATGGCCAGGCATGACTCCACCACCATTAAGTTTGCTGATGACACAACACTGGTAGGCCTGATCACTGACAACGAGGAGACAGCCTATAGGGAGGAGGTCAGAGATCTAGCTGTGTGGTAACAGGACAACAACCTCTCCCTCAATGTAATCAAGACAAAAGAGATGATTTTGGACTACAGGAAAAAGAGGACCGCACACATTCTCATCGACGGGGCTGTAGTGTAGCAGGTTGAGAGCTTCAAGTTCCTTGGTATCCACATCACCAACAAACTAACGATGGTGTGCTTGGACCAAGACAGTCTTGAAGAGGGCACGACAAAACCTATTCCCCCTCAGGAGATTGAAAAGATTTGGCATGGGTCCTCAACCTCAAAAGGTTCTACAGCTGCACCATCGAGCGCATCCTGACTGGTTGCATCACTGCCTGGTATGGCAACTGCTCGGCCTCCGACCGTAAGTCACTACAGAGGGTAGTGCGAACAACCCAGTACATCACTGGGGCCAAGCTCCCTGCCATCCAGGATCTCTCCATACCAGGCAGTGTCAGAGGAAGGACCTAAAAAATGTAAACAACCCCAGCCACCCTAGTCATAGACTGTTCTCTGCTACTGCACGGCAAGCGGTACCGGAGTGCCAAGTCTAGGTCAAGAGGCTTCTAAACAGCTTCTACCCCCAAGCAATAAGACTCCTGAACATCTAATCAAATGGCCACCCAGACTATTTGCATTGCCCCCCCTCTTTTACACCACTGCTACTCTGTTATCATCTATGCATAGTCACTTTAACTCTACATGTACATCCGTTAACCGGTGCCCTCGCACATTGACTCTGTACCGGTACCCCCCTGTTAACCGGTGCCCTCGCACATTGACTCTGTACCGGTACCCCCCTGTATATAGTCTCGCTGTTATTTTACTGCTGTTCTTTAGGTACTTTTATTTCTTATTCATATATATGTGTGTGTGTGTGTGTGTGTGTGTGTGTGTGTGTGTGTATTTTTACTGCATTGTTGGTTAGGGGCTTCTAAGTAAGCATTTCCCCTGTTGTATTCAACGCATGTGACTAATACAATTTTGATTTGAAACACGTAAATGAATTGCTTTGGCTGCACCTACCATTTAGCACACCTCTGTTCCTATGGGGGCCATGCAGATGGCTGACTCTCAACCTCCTACACCAACTTCTGTTATTCCACTGTTCCTCTTTGTAACATTCCATTATCACCACTTTGTAATGCCACTTTCTTTCACAACCCAGTGACACAGTGCAATGGCCCTGACAAATTCAAGTGTCGGAGTGGAGAGTGTATAGAGATGAGTAAAGTGTGCAACAAGGCCCGGGACTGTCCAGACTGGAGCGACGAGCCCATCAATGAGTGCAGTAAGTGGATGAGAGCCAAACCTGTGTTTTATTAAGCAGCAGAGAGGATAAGTTCCTTTATGGAGCCGTCTTGTGATTGTTTATTCACTATGAAGAACGATGAGTGGTCCTCTATAGCTCAGTTGGTAGAGCATGATGCTTGTAACGCCAGGGTAGTTGGTTCGGTTCCTGGGACCACCCATTGGGAAAATGTATGCACACATGGTCGTTTTCCACACTAAGTCGTTTTGGATAAAAGTGTCTGCTAAATGGCATTTTTGTGTGCATTTACTCAAGTGGCTTAGCTTGTCTACTGTTGATTCACAAGTTGAAGTAATAATGCGCTGGTTTTAGACTGCAGTACAATGGGATTGATACACTATTTTGGCTATGGGTGTGTTTGTACACTACTATATACAGTTGAAGTTGGAAGTTTACATGCACCTTAGCCAAATACATTTTTGCTCAGTTTTTCACAATTCCTGATGTTTAATCTCAGTAAAAATTCCCTGTCTTAGGTCTGTTAGGTTCACCACTTTATTTTAAGAATGTGAAATGTCAGAATAATAGTAGAGAATGATTTATTTGAGCTTTTATTGCTTTCATCATTGTCCCAGTGGGTCAGAAGTTTACATACTCTAAATTTCTATTTGGTAACATTGCCTTTAAATGGTTTAATTTGGGTCAAACGTTTTGAGTAGCCTTCTACAAGCTTCCCACAATAAGTTGGGTGAATTTTGGCCCATCCTCCTGACAGAGCTGGTGTAACTGAGTCAGGTTTGTAGGCCTCCTTGCTCGCACACACTTTTTCAGTTCTTCCCACAAATTGTCTATAGGCTTGAGGTCAGGGCTTTGGGATGGCCACTCCAATACCTTGACTTTGTTGTCCTTAAGCCATTTTGCCACAACTTTGGAAGTATGCTTGGGGTCATTGTCCATTTGTGACCAAGCTTTAACTTCCTGACTGATGTCTTGATGTTGCTTCAATATATCCACATCATTTTCCTCCCTCATGATGCCATCTATTTTGTGAAGTGCACCAGTCCCTCCTGCAGCAAAGCACCCCCACAACATGATGCTGCCTGTTGGGATGGTGTTCTTCGGCTTGCAAGAGTCCCTTTTTCCTCCAAACATAACGATGGTCATTATGGCCAAACAGTTCTATTTTTGTTTCATCAGACCAGACGACATTTCTCCAAAATGTACGATCTTTGTCCCCATGTGCAGTTGCAAACCGTAATCTGGCTTTTTTATGGTGGTTGTGGAGCAGTGGCTTCTTCCTTGCTGAGTGGCCTTTCAGGTTATGTCGATATAGGACTCGTTTTACTGTGGATATAGATACTTTTGTACCTGTTTCCTCCAGCATCTTCACAAGGTCCTTTGCTGCTGTTCTGGGATTGAGTCGCACTTTTCGCACCAAAGTACGTTCATTCTAGGAGACAGAACGCGTCTCCTTCCTGAGCAGTATGATGGCTGTTTATACTTGCGTACTATTGTTTGTACATATGAACGTGGTACCTTCAGGCGTTTGGAAATTACTCCCAAGGGTGAACCAGACTTTCTTTTCTGAGGTCTTGGATGATTTCTTTTGATTTTCCAATGATGTCAACCAAAGAGGCACTTAGTTTGAAGGTAGGTCTTGAAATGCATCCCCAGGTACACCTCCAATTGACTCAAATGTTGGAAAAATTCCTTGTGTCATGCACAATGTAGGTGTTTTAACCGACTTGCCCAAACTATAGTTTGTTAACAAGAAATTTGTGGTGTGGTTGAAAAACGAGTTTTATTGACTCCAACCAAAGTGTATGTAAACTTCCGACTTCAACTGTAGCTTTACCTTTTTCACCTGTCCCATGGAGGCTACCTCGTATTCTTCTTATCCAACTCATCCTACACTACAGAAATCACATTAGTCCACTGTCATCCAGCCAGACAGAGCCAGTCCACTGATCTGATGTGATTTGATTTTAGTCAGGCCTTTGTTTGTGAATGAAGTGCTTTAGTAACCACCGCTTCCTGCCATCCAGGACCTCTAAACCAGGCGGTGTCAGAGGTAGGCCCTGAACATTGTCAATGACTCCAGCCACCCTAGTCATAGACTGTTCTCCGGTACCAGAACACCTAGTCTAGGTCCAAAAGACTTAACAGCTTCTACCACCAAGCCATAAGACTCGTCAACTAATTAAATGGCTACCCAGACTATTTGCATTGCCCCCCTTATATTTTACACTGCTGCTACTCTGTTTATGCATAGTCACTTTAACTCTGCTTACATGTACATGTTACCTTGACTAACCGGTACCCCCGCACATTGACTCTGTACCAGTACCCCCTGTTTTACTGCTGCTCTTTAATTATTTGTTACTTGTATTTTTTTCCTTAACTGCATTGTTGGTTTTAAAGGCTTGTAAAGTAAGCATTTCACTGTAAGGTCTACCTACACCTGTTGTATTCGGCGCATGTGACAAATAAGATGAGATTTTTTTTTCTGTCGTATGCTGTTTTAGACCTGAATGAGTGTCTGCTGAACAATGGAGGCTGCTCCCACATCTGCAGGGACATGGTGATTGGCTTCGAGTGTGACTGCACCCCTGGACTGCAGCTCATAGACCGCAAGACCTGTGGCGGTAGGATATATATATATATATATATATATATATATATATATATATATATATATATATATATATATATATATATATTACATACACACAATGATTAACACTAATCAATATGAACTCTCATACAAAAGAAAGTATTTTGCATTGGGGTATTGAGACTTGATACATTTGAAGATTATCCACCCAGTTTGTTGTCTCTCTTACAGAGGGGTGTAAAGTACTAATTAAGTAGTTTTTTTGGGGTATCTGTACTTTTAGTTCACTACATTCCTAAATAAATTATGTACTTTTTACTCCATACACTTCCCCTGACACCCAAAAGTACTTGTTACATGTTGAATGCTTAGCAGGACAGGAAAACGGTCCAATTAACACACTTATCAAGATCCCTACTGCCTCTGATCTGACGGACTCAAAAAACACATGCTTAATTGTAAATAATGTCTGTGTTGGAGTGTGCCTCTGGCTATCTGTACTTTTTAAAAACAATAAAATGGTGCTGTCTGCTTTGCTTAATATAAGGAATATTAAATGATTAATTATTTTACTATAGCTACTTATGTATGTTTTAGAACCAACTATTTTAATGGGTGACTAACTTTTTACTTGAGTAACTTTCAATTAAGGTATCTATACTTTCACTTAAGTATCACTATTGGGTACTTTTTCAACCACTGTGTTTACATTTGACTTAGTATTCACCAAGTGTCTTCATTTTGACTTCCTACTGTTTGGGTGACTTCCTGTTTTTCCCACCCTCCTTGCAGACATCAATGAATGTATGAACCCTGGGATCTGTAGTCAGATTTGTATCAACCTGAAGGGAGGTTATAAGTGCGAGTGCCACAACAGCTACCAGATGGACCCCACCACAGGAGTATGCAAGGCTGTGGGTAAGTTGGCTCACCCTGTCCTGTGTATACCATAATGTAGCCCCAGGAGCACATGTAGAAGCAGATGTCAGAGCTAGAGGGAAGTAGCATCACTCATTTGTCAGAGCTAATCAGATCCAACATGCGCTTCATATTTTTTCCTGATAAATGCATTTTTAGTTCTCAAGCAGCTTTTAATATTCTAATACACCACTATACTGGAATCCAAGTTCAAACAGAATAGCAGTGATGTCATTTACTACAACAACCTTGATCTGAGAAGTGCAGCTGGGATGTTTTGGTGCCATCTGACTGACTTGTGATCAGTTGTTCTAACATGAGGACAGAACAGACCTAAAGGGCTCCATTGCATTGTCATTATTAGAGTGTCTGACTCCCTCTCCTCCCCACAAGGCAAGGAACCCTGTCTTATCTTCACTAACCGCCGGGACATCCGGAAGCTGGGTCTGGAGCGGAGGGAGTACACCCAGATTGTGGAGCAGCTGCGGAACACAGTGGCACTGGATGCAGACTTCACCCAGCAGAGGATCTTCTGGGCAGACCTGAGCCAGAGGGCCATCTTTAGGTAGAGACAAGTCCCAACCCCATAAGATGAGGTTGAAACCCCAGAGATTGCCCCCATGATAAGACTTTCTTCACCTTACCCTGACATCTTGTTGCTATTTGTTTTTGAAAGCATTTTACATAGTAAGCACCAAGAAGGGTAAAGTTCACTGAGCATATGTCCACTGACCAGCTATTCAACCTCCAACACTATGAACAAGGGTTTGGGGTCATTATGGGGAAACTCATACCAAATACTGACATGTTTCTCACCCCCCATTTAGCACGGTGTTGGATAAGAGAGGAGATGTAGGAAGCCATGTGAAGGTGATTGATAATGTGACACCTGTGGGGATCGCTGTGGACTGGATCTATAACAACATCTACTGGTCAGACCTCGGCACCAAGACCATTGAAGTGGCCAACTTCAACGGCACCAAGCGGAAGGTTCTCTTCAGCAGTGGTTTGAAAGAGCCTGCGTCCATCGCTGTGGATCCACTCTCTGGGTAAAGTTACTATATTGTATTGGGGTCCAAATTTCTGTTTCCTCTTTTTTTTTTTTTTTGTACCCTCATAATTTGAGCTACTGATCTTCTCTCGCCTGGTGTTCTAGATTCCTCTATTGGTCAGACTGGGGTGAACCAGCGAAGATTGAGAAGTCTGGTATGAACGGGGTTGACAGGCAGGTCCTGGTCCAGACTGATATTCAGTGGCCCAATGGAATCACTCTAGGTGGGTCAGACTGTTAAACCTAATTTACATTTAACATTTTGAAGAGGTTCAACTGCTTTCACGGCTACAGGGTTTGATAAACCTATGAATTTCCTTCCCTTCTCAGACCTGATCAAGAGCAGACTGTACTGGGTGGACTCCAAGCTGCACATGCTCTGTAGCGTGGACCTGAACGGCGACAACCGTAGGAAAGTGCTGCAGTCCCCAGACTACCTGGCTCACCCCTTTGCGCTCACTGTGTTCGAGGTGCGACTATGGGATGCAAGGAGGCGCCCTGATGTTGGGATGGTTTACATGTAGTATATTGGCAGGGCAGTTGATGTTTGAGATTGGTTTTCTTATGTGTTGATGTTACAGAGCAGAGCAAACACTTTACCAAGCAAACTCATGCTTCTATTGACATTCATACTTGGTCATTTGCTGAAACCCTGTTTAAAGCAGTTAGTTGATTTCATCATACTGTAACTGGTTTTCTGTCAACTGTAAAGTCTATGATTTGCTCTATGTGTGGGGTCAATAACATTGACCTCCTGTGGCATTTGACAGAATTACTGGCAGAGTATTAGAATAAATTGCCTTTCAGTCTTCAATGGTCTTTCCTTCTCTGAAGCGTGTGTCCCACGCCATCTCTTCTGGCATTTGCTCTGGGGTTTAGAGTGTGACTGTGACTGTTTCAGGATAGAGTATTCTGGACAGATGGGGAGAACGAGGCGATCTACGGAGCAAACAAGTTCACAGGCTCTGATGTGATTACCCTGGCAAGCAATCTGAACGAGCCACAGGACATCATTGTTTACCATGAGCTAATCCAGCTGTCCGGTAAGGCTGCCAGATGAGGGCATTGGCCTGACCACGGGCTTGGAGAGGAGTTGGCATGACCAGAGGTTTGGGAGGGCTATGGTAGTCTAGAACACAGGGATTTGAGCTGCTGTGTTGGTTAGTCTAGAACACAATGGCTTGGGAGGGCTTTGTTGGCTTCCACTCGGACATTCACAGTTCCCCGCCACACTCCTAAGTAACCTTATTAAGTCAACTCCCCTGACCCCTATAACCCTCTGTGGTATGCTGTTCCTTTACAGTAACGTTACATGGCAGGATCCTTGTTTTTGACCTTTACCTATAACTGGCTATAAACATGCAGTCATGTAGGAGTGCTGAAGTTCATCTGACTTTTTACAGGCAAAGTAGCAATGGTACTTTACATAATGAAGCCTAGAAATATGGAGCAATGGCTAACTGGCTTCCTCACGTTTGATCCCATACAGGAACAAACTGGTGCAATGAGAAGGGTCTGAACGGAGGCTGTGCCTACATGTGCCTGCCAGCGCCACAGATCAACAAATACTCCCCAAAGTACACATGTGCGTGTCCTCAAGACCAGACGCTAGCCTCAGACGCCCTTCACTGCAGACCAGGCAAGTACTGTAACATTAGCCCCATCAGGTGGGGCAGTAAGGGGTTAAACTGTGCTGTGATGCTGAGTGAGTTTTCAGAAGCCCTCTGTCTCTTTAGAGGCCTTCTGCGTCACCCAAGCATTTCTCTCCCCTCCCTTTCTGCGTGTGGCAGATCTAAGTAAGAGGGTGTTTTTTGGGTGGCAGTTGAAATGTGTTGCTTGTGAAGACTGACCGCTGTATCCGGACTGAGTCTGTCTGTTTGCCTACATTCTGCTCCTGGCTCACCCTGCTCTCCTCTGCCCCACCCTGCTCCACCCCCTTGCTCTCCTCTGCTCCTGGCTCAGCCTGCGCTCCTCTGCCCCACCCTGCTCTCCTCTGCTCCTGGCTCACCCTGCGCTCCTCTGCCCCACCCTGCTCTCCTCTGCTCCTGGCTCACCCTGCTCCACCCACCTGATCTCCTCTGCTCCTGGCTCACCCTGCTCTCCTCTGCCCCACCTTGCTCTCCTCTGCTCCACCCCCCTGCTCTCCTCTGCTCCTGGCTCACCCTGCTCCACCCCCTGCTCTCCTCTGCTCCTTGCTCACCCTGCTCTCCTCTGCTCCACCCCCCTGCTCTCCTCTGCTCCTGGCTCACCCTGCTCCACCCCCCTGCTCTCCTCTGCTCCTGGCTCACCCTGCTCTCCTCTGCTCCACCCCACTGCTCTCCTCTGCTCCTGGCTCACCCTGCTCTGCTGAAGTCTGTGTGCTGCGTTGGTCTCCATGCTCTTTTCTTCCTCTTCCAGATCACTGATGTTTGTGTATATAGTAGAGATGGCACCAGGCTTTTAAACTCCCTCTGAGTGAATAAACCACCCAGGACGCAGAGGGGACTGGGGGAGGGAATGGGGGTGACATAGGGCCCAATAAGAGGGACACCTGTCACTTGATGAATGGTTTATATACAGCTTTTTAGATTTGATCCAGAAAGTGACATGTTTTAAACCCACATAGAAGCTAACAGAATGAATTTAATGTCTTGCCTGGTTATTGATGGAAGGCTATCTGGCCGTGTGCTTGATGCTTTTCATTTTGATCCAGAAAGTGACATGTTTTAAACCCACATAGAAGCTAACAGAATGAATTGAATGTCTTGCCTGGTTATTGATGGAAGGCTATCTGGCCGTGTGCTTGATGCTTTTCATTTTGATTGCGATAGTGGTCCAATTTGGTTAGAGGGTACTAGTGGAGTAAAGCTCTCACCCACAGACATTAGCCAAGATCTAGCACCTACTATACCATTATACGTGTCATGAAGAGGGTAGCCTATACATTTATTACTCCGTTTAATATTCATTAAATTATCAAATGAATAAAGGTGATTTAGGCCCAGTAATGAGTCTAGTATGGTGATTTTATATTTTGCTGATTCGTCTGATCTCAACCAATCATTCTCTCCTGCTTCACGTGATTCCTGCTTCATTTCATTCATGCCATTCATAATCCTAGCCGAGCCGCCTTCAGTTTTCACTCCTATGGAGTACTTACTGTTTTCAGGTTCTATGGTTAGTTGGACAGTAGGATAGGAAATAGGATAGGTGTTATTTTGGATCACTTCTGCACGTCCTCGTATGATACTTTGCATTTGTGCTTTGCTCCATTTCCATGTTTTTCCACTAGGAATTCCTTTGTGACATAATGTAACATGATGAAGTACTATATATTGTTTGGTAACAAGCATTTCTGAAGTCAGAATGTAAATGTTCGATTTTGACGTTTTGCCAAAGCATTACTCTGCTCCCTTATTATGACAGCGACCCCTTCAGCTCCCTCAAAGGATGATGGGAAAGCTCTAATACATCCCACTCACCCCCAAGGTAAAGCTGTCAACCGCCTGACTGTCTGCCTGCCTGGATAGCCATGCATCAGGACCCAGTAGTCTAGTTTCATGGCCTTTGGGTTCTGAGTTTCTAGATGTCAATGAGTTAATTTCATACTAGAATGACTGTCTGGTCTGCCTCCTCTGTGCCTCCTATCGTCATGGTGATTAGCCTGCTAGCATGCAGCCTGCAACTAGGGGTGGTGTGAAGATGGGAAGTTGGTCAGGCATGTAAAGATATCTGGAGTGGTTGACAGCACAGGAATGTTTACGTGGATTTAGTAGCTTTTAATGCCATCCACCCAGGAATCCACCCAACATTTTTAAAAGGCAGACCTTTAAGTGACTTCTACAATTAGCATGCATCATTTTGATCCAGAAAGTGACATGTTTTAAACCCACACAGAAGCTAACAGAATGAATTGAATGTCTTGCCTGGTTATTGATGGAAGGCTATCTGGCCGTGTGCTTGATGCTTTTCATTTTGATTGCGATAGTGGTCCAATTTGGTTAGAGGGTACTAGTGGAGTAAAGCTCTCACCCACAGACATTAACCAAGATCTAGTACTTACTATACCATAATCGCAGTAACAAATATTGCATTTAATTGGATAAGCCTGCTTTTTAAGTCATTTCTTTAGGCAGATTTTTTTTTAGGGTGTTTTTAATTTGTAAGATTCCTTTTGTTGCACTGATCCCAGTGTTTTGTTTCGTTCAAAGCGACCACAGTGCCAAATGTTGTCCCCAAACCTGTCCCTGCTGGTAAGACCCAGTTCTTCTTGCCTGATTGAGCCAGTACATTGAGCCCTTTGAAAAAAGTGGTAGATTTCCTTAGACTATGATTGTGCCAAAACACTGGTCTGTCAGCCTGGACCGGCCAGGTCCTGATGGCCATATAATGTTCCAGAGCCCAGCTGACCCCCAAGGGGTTGCCAGACCACAGAACCACCCCAGTTAGCAGACTACCTGGAAATATCCTTAAACAAAGCTCATGTCCTCATCTTTGTTCCCCCTTCCATTCACCCACTTGTTTGCAAGTCCGGTCACTACCCTGACTCATATCACCGATCATTACTCATGACTAGTCAAGTGTATTGTACTTTAAGCTCTCAAGGTTGTGCTTGGTATACAATGTGTCCATGCTGGTTACAACTGATCTTACCCCAATAAGAGACTAATAGAGAAAAACAGACATGAACCAGTATGACATTTTGGTAGATTTATTTTTAAATAAAATGGTCCATCAAAGGATTCACACTCTTAGACTAACATGTTCTATTGTAGAAGCCAACAGCAGTACATCCATCCATGAGGTGAACTTCACAGCTAGAGGATCTACAGCTGCTTGGGCTATCCTCCCTGTGTGTAAGTGATACTGCCTAGCCCGCTCTGCCTCTTTCCCTCTCGCTCTGCCTCTTTCCCTCTCGCTCTCGCTCTGCCTCTCTTTGACCCCTGCAGTTGTCTATGAATCATGCACTAAAGGCCTGCCACTCAACTTTATGATAAATGGGTGGATGGACAATACTTCAATGGTTTTCCTTGCTATAGTAGTGTCAGGATAATTCTACACTCCTGTTCATTTACCAATTCAATTAAGTTACTCTCAGTCTGTTATATCAGGATTTGTAAGATACTGATAGAAAAGGAAACAGACAGAGGCCCAGTCTACCAAAGTTAAATGTTTATTCATGGGAACGTTCTGAAGTCAAGAATACAAATCAATTCATTTTATAATGACTTCTCACACCCACATATACACACAAACATACGCACACACAAACATACGCACACACATACAAACAAACATATGCACACACATGTCCTGCTACGCACACACTGTCTGTCTCACTACCCAGCCGACAGAGATAGTGACCCTGTCCTGCTACACACACTGTCTGTCTCACTACCCAGCCGACAGAGATAGTGACCCTGTCCTGCTACACACACTGTCTGTCTCACTACCCAGCCGACAGAGATGGTGACCCTGTCCTGCTACACACACTGTCTGTCTCACTACCCAGCCGACAGAGATAGTGACCCTGTCCTGCTACACACACTGTCTGTCTCACTACCCAGCCGACAGAGATAGTGACCCTGTCCTGCTACACACACTGTCTGTCTCACTACCCAGCCGACAGAGATAGTGACCCTGTCCTGCTACACACACTGTCTGTCTCACTACCCAGCCGACAGAGATAGTGACCCTGTCCTGCTACACACACTGTCTGTCTCACTTCCCAGCCGACAGAGATAGTGACCCTGTCCTGCTACACACACTGTCTGTCTCACTTCCCAGCCGACAGAGATAGTGACTTTGTCCTTGATACGTACTCCCCGTTCTCTCCCAAATCTCTAGTCAGGTCGGCACCGAGCTCAGACAGTCTGTTTATAATACCATAAAGACATATTGTTTTACCCTAATTCTGACTAGGACTACACATTTATTGATTATGATTTCATACATTCTAATCAATTCCATACAATCATATGTTTCAGGGCAGAATATTCTAATCATTCAATTAACAGACAATTTTCATCTATCAAGTAGTTATTGATTGAATGTCATGATTTATTAAAGTAACCCTTGAGTAGCACAGGTGCTTTGGTAACCGTAGCTCTCGATAGCTGGATTTGAACCATTTTAAAACTAATAGTGTTACTTATGTTTTGGCCTCTTCCCAGTGTTGTTGGCCATGGCTGCAGCAGGAGGCTACTTGATGTGGCGTAACTGGCAGCTGAAGAATAAGAAGAGCATGAACTTCGACAATCCAGTGTACCTGAAAACCACAGAAGAGGACCTCAACATTGATATCAGCAGGCACACCTCCAATATAGGCCACACATACCCAGCAGTAAGAAGCCTACTTGATTGATTGGGAGTCATCACTTCCATAAATAACTACTTGCCTGTGTGAACTTCCAAACCATTTTGCATTGTGACTGATGACCTTACATTTACCACCCACTAAACTGCTTATCTTAAGCAAGGATTGTTACTGGCAGCTAGACCACTTTAGCCCTTATTAATTGGTTAGATTCTCTGTGAATGACCACTTTCCATTGTGCTTTTGTCTTCCTTCCAGATATCAGTGGTGAATACAGAAGATGACTTGTCATAACCAACCTTCCAAATGATCCCCATCGGTTTACTGACGCTTTGGTCTCCTTGCCAACGACCTCCGTTTCTTTAGCAGAGTTGCATCCAGATGCCTTCTGAAAAGCATTACGTTATCAGTTCTGGGGATGTTTGTCATTTGTGTGAATATGAATTGTGTCCTACTCCGGCTGCGTTTAGACAGGCAGCACCATTGAATTTTTTAACATTTTTTAAAACATTTTTTCACACATTGGTATTTTGACCAATCAGATCACCTCTGAAAAATATATGTGATTGATGAAAATACCAATTGGTGGGGAAAAATAGATCAGAATTGTCATTCCTGTTTAAACGCAGCCTTAGTGTGTCAAGGGATTTTGGGAGCTTGGCCTCTATTTCCCCATTCCTCCCTCAGCCCCAAAACATTTCAGATTCTACTACATACAGTAGAACCTTGTGTTACTTCAGAACACGTGTGTGGGTGGTGATGCAGAGTTCCTGGTTCTGACTTTCAGTCCCCTGGTGGACATGTATTTTTGTGAATATTTATTTAAAAGCATACTTTAGGCAGTACTGTCATAAAATAGGTATGTTTTTTTTCTTATGAACATTACCTCCAGAAGCACATTCTTCTAAATAATTTTTATGCGACTCTGTGCTTGGGAAGATGAGCTCTATTGGGAATGTGATGGTACTACATCATCATTTGTAAAATATTGTACATAAACCCTCTTCCCCCAAGAACAGAATCAGGACTGAAGCACTTTGATAAAATGTTCCGTTGTAAATAAGATTGTATACATTTTTGTAGTACCAGGGTAGAGTAAGATGTATTTAAAACTAGATTTAACTTTTGTATTTTAGGGTGGGTTTGTAAATTCACTCTGGCTATCTACTCTGATTTCAGAGCACTCTTGTCAGAGCGCAGCATAACTGATGAATTTACGAACACTCAACACCCGTTGAATATGACCGGTGTCAGTAAACATCGGCAAAAAAAAATCATTATATTCTTGCCAGCACCACAGTTAGTCACCAACGCTCTGGATAACATGAACAGCCTAACCAGCTCTGCTAGGGCAAGTAAACTGGTCAGAGTGAGGTGTTCTCTCATTTGGCTGGAAGTAGCTAGCTAACTATAGCCAGTTAGCTTGGGTGCTTGACTGCCGTTGTGAGATCAGAACGTTCGGATCAACTCTGAATTTACAAACGGCCAGAGCGCACTCCAGGGTGAATTTACGAGTACACCCTTGGTGTTCTGTTGCTGTGATCTTTTCCAACCTTGTAGAGTATGGGGACTAAATACTGTATCGTGATCAAATAAAACAAGACCCATAAGTCATTCAAAACTCATTGCTTGACTTTGAGAACTTAGATCTTGTCCTATACCACCATGTGTTTAGGGATACATTCTGATTCTCTTACCATTTTCCTGAATTGTGCACTTTACACACCTCTTATTGATTCAAAAGGAATGATGGGTGTGAGAATGTCATGCATGCACATATTCAATGCTTTTAAATGCGGTGTGGGGATGGTGAACGAGTGCGCACACTTCCGGAAAAGGGTAGAGAATCTCTACAGCCTATTGTGTAGAGGGTTTGTTGAATGTCTAAGGTAGTGGCTCTAGTAGCTATTTAAGAGTGCATTGCTACTCCATTTTAATGATTGACAGCCTATTTAAAATGCATTTTGAGCTGTGCCTGACTATAACAATTGCAGAGGCAGGTGGCAGTATAGAGTCAGCTTTGATGTACAGGAAATCATGCACAGCATCATCATCCCAAAGACAACCCATCTAATACTGCCAGGCAACCAAGACAGTGTTTACCTTCCCTTATGAAAAATATATTGGAGGCTGATGATCAATCTTTCAAGCTAATATTTGGGGTGGCAGGTAGCCTAGTGGTTAGAGCGTTGGACCAGCAACCGAGCTGACAAGGTAAAAATCTGTCATTCTGCCCTCGAACAAGGCAGTTAGTACCACTGTTCCTAGGCTGTCATTGAAAATAAGAATTTGTTCTTAACTGACTTGCCTAGTTTAAAGGTAAAATAAAAATGTGCATTTCAGTTGCCTGTTTGTGTACAGCAAAAAGGCTAACTGGATTAAGCAATTTACACAAAGCTAGGAGGGCAGGTTCCTGAAGAGCACTTTTAAACTAGTTTGTTTGCACCAGATTGGATTAAAGGGTCACAGCAAAGTTCCATTGCAGGTAATAAACAGAGACGTGGAGGAATTTGCCATTCAGTTATTTGCATGGGAGAGTGGTTAGAGCCACTTGGTGGCGAGCGACGAAATAGCATATAGTGCAGTTGGCCGGATCTAAGCTGGAGTTGTCCTGCCTCCACCGTACTCCAGTCTGCATGTTAATGCCAGTAGACATCAGGCCTGATGTGTGTTATCGTGCCTCTCTGATTATAATACTCTACATAATTTTTTTAAAACCCACAAATGGACCGTTAAAAAAATGATTGGCCATCTCATCCTCCATGAGTAAATAGCAATCAGTGGTCTCGCATTCATATTTTTACTGATCAGTATATGCCCACACTGTTAAAACACAGAAAAGCTGCTTTTTAACATAAAAAAATATTTGGAGAAACTTTCACTAATTGTAAATAATTATAGGTCATATTTCTTAATCTGAAACACTGGACATTAGCAGAAATAACAGGATGGAAAAGTGTTAATGATTTTAACTCAAGCTCGATTTATGCTGCATCCTTAACCTCTCTTTACTACTAACCAGGAAGTCCATAATGGTCCATAATACAGCTCAGAGTCTCCTGCTCTGGATAGGGAATTTGAAATGTAAGGCAAATGAAAGATGTCAGGGTGGTGGTGGGAGGGGGAGGGCGAATGAGAGAGCGAATAGGGGAAAGGGACTGGAAGAGGATATTAGTATCTAAAACTTAAAGCACCCAGATCCTCTCAGTCAGCAACATTAGACTGTCAGGGGTGTTTCTCTCTCTGCTGGTATACTGCTGTAAGTGACTCAGGAGAGCGTATTAGACCTGTGTTAATGCCTCCACACCACTCCGTGAGCTACCGCGTCTAACCAGGTCCTAGTGCAGACCTCCAGGATGCTCAAGAGAAGGAGACAGAGCCTCTTCCCCAACTACAAAGTCGGGGGGACAGGCCCCACATACAAGGACCCAGAGGAGGACAACAATATTCCCTTCACCCAGAACAACTTGGTGAAACCATGGAACTCCATGCAAGAACTCAGCCGTGACATCTACGCAGAGTACAAAGATGAGGAAGATGTAATGACATACCTGACAAGAGGCCTCTCCTTTCCTGCGAAGAACTACATGCTGAACATCAACGTGGGTGGGACGGTGTATCAGATCTCCTACAGGGTGGCTGCCAAGTATCCCAAGACCAGGATCGGCCGCCTGGCGACATACACAGACCACAACAGGAAACTGGACCTGTGTGACGACTATATTGTCCAGAACAACGAGTTCTTTTTCGACAGAGACCCGGACATCTTCCACAACATTTTCAACTTCTACCGGACGGGTGTCCTCTGGATCAAGGACGAGCTGTGTCCCAGGAACTTCCTGGAGGAGATAAACTACTGGGGTGTGAGGATCAAGAACACACACCGCTGCTGCCGAATCTCCTTCGAGGAGCGCCAGGACGAGCTCAGTGAGCAGCTGAAGATCCAGAGGGAGCTGGAGGCAGAGGTGGAGATGGAGGAGAATGAGGAGTTGTTCCACGGGATGGCGTTGGGCCAGATGCGTCACATCATCTGGAACCTGATGGAGAAGCCCTTCTCTTCGGTCACCGCCAAGCTCATGGCTGTAGCCTCCAGCTTCTTCGTGCTGATGTCCCTGGTGGCCATGACGCTGAACACGGTGGAGGAGATGCAGTATACCACCACCACGGGACAGCTGAGTGGGAAGACCTATGGGGAGTATGTGGAAACCTTCTGCATCGCTTTCTTCACCATGGAATACCTGATGCGTCTGGTGTCCACCCCGGACCTGCCGCGCTTCGGGAAAAGCGTCCTGAACGGGGTGGACCTGATCGCTATCTTACCCCTCTACCTGCAGCTGGTGCTGGAGTGCTTCGAGACCGACAACTACGGGAAGCACCAAGACATCGAGACGGTGGGCCGGGTGGGCAAATTGGGCCAGGTTTTGAGAATCATGCGTCTGATGAGGATCTTCCGTGTCTTGAAGCTGGCCCGTCACTCTACGGGGCTGAGGGCATTTGGCTTCACGCTGCGCCAGTGCTACCAGCAAGTGGGCTGCCTCTTCCTCTTCATCGCCATGGGAATCCTCACCTTCTCTGCCATGGTGTACACTGTAGAGCATGATGTCCATCAGACCAACTTCACCAGCATCCCTCAGGCATGGTGGTGGGCAGCTGTAAGTAATCCCATTCTATTTCATTGGTTATTATAAGTAATTGGCTAAAGATTATTATATTACTTAATTGATTAGTTTCCTTATTTGAAACATTCACTGTTATGTCCCAGCAAGTAACTTGTATATTATTACAATAACACTGCATATCCTGGACTGTCATTCTGGCCCTGCTCTGTGCTGTCTCTGTTTATTTGGTACTGTTGACAACACACACAATTGGGTTTTACACAGTTTTGAGCAACATTGATTCATTGTTACCTGCGGATTATGATAATGTCTGCTCACTCACATTTCAATTCCACCTAGTCACCAACATGCTGGCAGAAATAATTGCTTCATCACACCCCTGTCAGCTACAGTAGCCTATTATCACTGTTGCCTTTTAAGAGACTTTCACATTGCAAGTAGCTGCCCTTATATCCCCACCTTGTTTAATTAGAGCTGATGTGGAAGCTATTTTCCCATGCCTAAAATATACACTGAGTGTACTAAATATTAAGAACACTTGCTCTTTCCATCAGACTGACTGATTCCTATTTGCATAAAATAGACAGAGACCAGTCTTATCAAAATTAGATAATAGTATTTATTCTCAGAGCGCGCTGCCATGTAACCACAAACAGTTTATATACAAAATATGACATCGTAGGTTATAAAATGTTCTTTCTCCCAACAGTTCAATAGTTTATTACCACCCCTTTGCTCTCTTACTCCAGACACACAGTTAAATCAAGATAAAACTTCAGAAGTTTTCATCCATCACCATCCAGCAGACAGTTCCAGCTAATGGAAAACCTAAGAAAACACACACTGCCTTATCTAAACATCCCAGAGCTAAGTTGAGTCGGTTCAACCATAGGTTAACGACCCTTTCTGCTTACTTAAAAACCCACAATTCCAGTCCCCTCTAACCTGGCTGAATGGTATTTATTTTATTTAATTACCCCCTGTTTCATGCTCCACAATCCATCCCTTATGAATTAATATTGTTAATCAGATATAATAAAACATAGTAGAGTTGAATTAGTTATAGTTCTATTTAAAATGTAGATATTGTTTAGTCATTATTCATAAAATTCCTATCCGGTAGTAGGTGCCAGGTGCACCCGTTTTTCAAGAACTGCAATGCTGCTGCTCAACTCAGTATTAGGAAGGCATTCTTAATGTTTATGTACACCTAGTGTACATACGTGCAAAATGGTATTAAGAACGGCTGAACTCTGCCAGGGGAAAGGTATTTAAGGATTCCCCTTGAGGCACTTCCACCTTAATTAATTGAAGGCGTTAGATGAGGACATGTAAATTGATCTGTCCTACGTCCATTGACTGTTGACTAACCTAGTCCCTTAGTTCTGTAATTCCATTTAACAATGCTTCAACAGCCTTCAGGAGGACAGTGAATATAGCCCCAGAAACTCAGAAACCACTTCACTTGCCCTCCCTTCGATTAATCCTCCACACAAAGCTTTTCACATGGGCTCTCCTTGGCCTTCTCCCATGCCTGTCATGAACACTGTGGCACTCACACACACACATCATGAAGGGTCAACTCCGGTCCTGGCAATGTTAGCAAGTTCAGTAGAGACTACGTTCGTGTTTACAAATAGAATGACCATTGGCCTTCTCCCTCAGGTGAGCATCTCTACTGTGGGCTATGGAGACATGTTTCCAGAGACCATCCTGGGCCGGCTGTTTGCTTTCACCTGCATCTCCTTTGGGGTCATTTTGAACGGCATGCCCATTTCCATCCTGTACAATAAGTTCTCAGACTACTACACCAAGCTGAAGTCTCAGGAGTTCACGTCCACAGTGAAGGCTCGGGGCAAGGTCAGGTTCGCCAAGAGGGCGGCCAGGAAGTTAACCAAATGCTGTCCATAGACACACTGGTGAATGTTCTAAGATCACTATGGGAGACTTTCCATTCAATGAAGTTATTTTGTGACTTACGCCACTACCAAGTGGGGTTCCCAGGGAGCTGGAGTTACTATGCATCTGTTTTACTGTATAAATGGTTCAATTCAGGTTTTAGAAATGGATTCTCCTATCAATATGATTTTTATTGCTTGCATAGTTTCATTGCCAAACACGAGATTTGTGTATGCAATTACGTACTTGGATATTAATGCTCCTAAGGAGGGGAGTGCAACCTTCCATTGTAGCAAAAATACTGCTGACAAAGTAATATCATTATTCTTTTTAATCTAAAGTGATCCTTCAACTACACGTGAGATTTAGAATCAACGACTTCATACAGAAGAAATGAGGCCTTTGAAAGAAATACAGTTGAAGTGGGAAGTTTACATACACCTTAGCCAAATACATTTGAACTCAGTTTTTTTTAAACAATTCCTGACACTTAATCCTAGTAAAAATTCCCTGTCTTAGGTCCGCTAGGATCACCACATTATTTTAAGAATGTGAAATGTCATAATAGTAGTGATATATTTGAGCTTTTATTTCTTTCATCACATTCCCAGTGGGTCAGAAGTTTACATACACTTAATTAGTATTTGGTAGCATTGCCTTTAAATTGTGTAACTTGGGTCAAATGTTTCAGGTAACCTTCCACAAGCTTCAAGAATGTTATCCCATTCCTCCTAACAGAGCTGGTGTAACTGAGTCAGGTTTTTAGGCCTCCTTGCTCGCACACACTTTTTCAGTTCTGCCCACAAATGTTCTATAGAATTGTCAGGGCTTTGTGATAGCCACTCCAATACCTTGACATTGTTGTCCTTAGGCCATTTTGCCACAACTTTGGAAGTATGCTTGGGGTCATTGTCCATTTGGAAGACCCATTTGCGACCAAGCTTTAACTTCCTGACTGATGTCTTGAGATGTTGCTTCAATATATCCATGTAAATTTCCATCCTCGTGATGCCATCTATTTTGTGAAGTGCACCAGTCCCTCCTGCAGCAAAGTACCCCCACAACATGCTGCCACCCCCGTGCTTCATAGTTGGGATGGTGTTCTTTGGCTTACAAGCATCCCCCTTTTTTCCTCCAAACATAATGATGGTCATTATGGCCAAACAGTTCTATTTTTGTTTCATCAGACCAGAAGACATTTCTCCAAAAAGTACGATCTTTGTCCCCATGTGCAGTTGCCAACCGTAGTCTGGCTTTTTTATAGCGGTTTTGGAGCAGTGGCTTCTTCCTTGCTGAGCGGCCTTTCAGGTTATGTCGATATAGGACTCATTTTACTGTGGATATAGATACTTTTGTACCCGTTTCCTCCAGCATCTTCACAAGGTTCTTTGCTGCTGTTCTGGGATTGATTTGCACTTTTCGCACCAAAGTACGTTCATCTCTAGGAGACAGAACGCATCTCCTTCCTGAGTGGTATGATGGATGCGTGGTCCCATGGTGTTTATACTTTTGTACTATTGTTTGTACAGATGACTGTGGTACCTTCAGGCGTTTGGAAATTGCTCCCAAGGATGAACCAGACTTGTGGAGGTCTACAATTTATTTTTCCGAGGTCTTGGGAAAATCAAAAATCAGCCATGATGTCAAGCAAATAGGCACTGAGTTTGAAGGTAGGCCTTGAAATACATCCACAGGTACAACTCCAATTGACTCAAATGATGTCATGGCTTTAGAAGCTTCTTCTAGGCTAATTGACATCCATTTTCTGGAATTTTCCAAGCTGTTTTAAAGGCACAGTCAACTTAGTGTATAATCTTCTGACCCCCTGGAATTGTTGGAAAAATTACTTGTCATGCACAAAGTAGTTGTCCTAATCGACTTGCCAAAACGTTAGTTTGTTAACAAGAAATTTGTGGAGAAGTTGTAATGACTCTAACCTAAGTGTATGTAAACTTCTGACTTCAACTATATTTGTATACCACACTATTCCCCTGCAGTCCTTATGGCCATGTTATCCCAACAAGAAGACATAATCCACTGCAGAACGGCACCCGGTCGGGTCTGAAATAATAAGTTCAAAATGCAACATCTGGACGAATCTGCAGACAGGTTAAATAATCTGGGTATCTGGAAGATTGAATCTTCCCAAAGCGGATTTATGAATATGGAAGCAGCTTGCAATGTTTCCACACCAGAAGATTAAAAAGAGTAGGTCACTGATCATGTGTGTTTGGAAAACCTCAAGTACTCTCAGATAAGCAAACATTTCCTCCCGGAAAATATTTGTTGATCAACTCTGTCAGTTTCACCAGCCACCTGGACATTGATACTGTATTTCAACTTCAGACCTTTTGCTAAAAAGAGCATCATCAAAATAACAGCACAGCTCTCAATGTTGATTTGATTCCCAAATTGTCTTCACTGGTCAACAAAATTCTCAAAAGTAGTGCAAGTCCGACTACTGCCATGAGCCTAAACCTCCCAAATAGTAGCCACACAGGCAGCCATTGATAATCCTCTACTGATTAGAAGAATGTGAGGTCTCTGGAAGAAATAAGCCGTTTCGTCTGACTGGGTCTGTCCGGATCAGACACCAGGACAGATGGAACCTGAGCAGGGCCCACTAAATGAATTTGCTAGTGAGAATGCAGGCTTCCTTCCGTCATAGATGAGCAGACTACCAGACCGGGCCACGGCTTGGTGATTTAATGTGGCATAAAGGTGACGACACACAAACCATCAGGGTTAATATTCTACAGATGAAAAAATAATAATCATTGAAATTTGCTTACTGACATTCTCTGCCAATGGATAGTTTGTGTTGCAATAAAATGTTTTCTTTTAGTTAATTCCAGCTCCTGGGTCAGCTAGTACAACTCATACCGATCAATTACAAGATTATAGAAAAACACTGCCAGTATTTGTGCCTTTTACGTTTAAATACTTGCTCCACAGCTTTACAAACAAGCACACCTAAATGAATTTGACAAAATGCAGTACAAATCAGTGTTTCTTTTCATCCATCTTCATGTCATAGTAGGGATTTCACCAGGATGGTCAGGTCAAAGGGGACAGTTATGAGAACCTGTGACTCCAGTTGGTGAGGTCACAATAGTTGGTGAGATGGTATCTGTATCAGGCCAGTTTCTCCAGCAGAACTTCCACTCCTTTACAGTGCTAGATCTTCTGTAGTTCTGGAGCGTAGTAGGCCTTTAATACCTCCCTGATCTCACCGGCAACACTCCCATCGGTACTGTTCAGGAAACAAACAAAACATGATTTAACTGACTTGCCTGGTTAAAAGTTTAGAACAAATTTGTATTTCCAATGACTGCCTACCCTGGCCAATCCCTCCACTAACAAGAGAGCTTGTTGAAGGTAACCTTTACACCTACCCCACATTTCATACTGGGTAGTAACATTTCTAAATGAATATCAATAGCGAAAAAAGTGAACGTCTAGAATTAAATCAAATAATTTGATGTTAGACTATACTGCTTATAAATGAGAACCAGAAATCTGTGTTTAACGTCTTAGTGATTACAGAAGGACAATGGGCACATGGAGGAAGGGGTGGGGGCTAGAGTGAAAAGGAACAAGGGAAGTAAGTGGCAGAGAAACCAGAAAATTAAACGAAAGGAATTGAAATGTAATCCACTGCTTGTTGCTGTTTCACAATGGGCAGCTGTGCCCGCCCTTTTCTTACCCACATCACCCAGTGATATGGAGAATGAATACAAAGTCTCCCTGTAAGACATGCTTAACCCCCAGCTGGCCCCGCCCTTTTCTCCCTTTACACTCAACTTCACTGGCAACTAACAAACAGCTAGGCTGATATAACAAGCAGAACATTGAAGATTTAAATGTTTAAATAACTAAAACCAAAGTAATCTTAGTCTAATTTCAGAGCATATGAATCAACAAGATTAGGGAACTTCAATCGGTAGGAGCTGGAATCATTTCTTCTATTAACACTTGTTTTAGTTAAGCACCAGTTTGCTTGCTTTGCAGGATTAGTCCATTGTGCTGGAGTTTTTGCTATGTGACTGGGTAGAGGAATTGGATCTAACAGTGTAGAGGTACTCACCAACAGAGCACGATGGCCCCATGGTTCACTGCAGCCCACGTCTTCAGCTTGTCCATACCCACCATGTCCAACAGGACCCTGAAGAAATGCTCTGTGGAGACATAGTCAGGAAGATACAGAATCAAATCACGAGGCAATATGGACACACCCACAGCCATTTTTGCAGTTGTCTGTGAGAGTACCACGTCAAGATCATAACTGTGAGGTGATATTTGTGCGGTCAGGCCTACAGGTGATATTATTTATAAAACAAATGTTGGGTGATATGTGCGGTCAGTCATACCTTCTCTCCCGGCCTCCATCTCGTCTTATTCGATCAGCCATGTGCAGCTATAGAACAGGACATAGACAAGAAATGTTTACACAATACCAAGCACTTGCTAGAGAACAGAGACACCACAGATTTGACCCTTTGTCCTGATACCAAGCCAGTACAATCATCCCACAGTTGACCAAACAGACAACAAGCGAACCCAATTTTATTTAACTAGGCAAGTCTGTTAAGAATAAATTATTATTTACAATGACGGCCTACCCCGGCCAAACACTAAAGCAGACAACGCTGGGCAAATAATGCGCTGCCCTATGGGACTCCCAATTACAGCCAGTTGTGATACAGCCTGGAATTGAACCAGGGTCTGTAGTGATGCCTCTTGCACTGAGATGCAGTGCCTTAGACTGCTACGCCACTCAGGAGTCCAAATGGAGCCGTCAAAACCGTTGCTATTCTCACCTATGAGAATACTTAATTCTACTTTAAGGACATGCTCTGGAACTTTGGCAATTTAAGTATTTTTTAAACCTCCCGCGGCTGGCTTCCGGGTTGGATGTGCGCTGTGTTAAGAAGCAGTGCGGCTGGTTGGGTTGTGTATCGGAGGACGCATGACTTTCAACCTTCGTCTCTCCCGAGCCCGTACGGGAGTTGTAGCGATGAGACAAGATAGTAGCTACTACAACAATTGGATACCACGAAATTGGGGAGAAAAAGGGCTAAAAATAATAAAAAAAATTTAAAAAAGTATTAAACCCAAATTCTGATTGGTTGGCCTACCTGGGGGCCATCTATCAGTTGAATTATCTATAGTAATGTCAAAGTCCCCTCTTATCAATAATAACAAATTGGGAAATTTAGATAACCAATGAAGTATATTTCTCTATAGATTCAAGCAACTCATCATTCTCATGTTTGGTGTTGTACCCGTAGAAGTTCACAGTAATGAGTGTAATGTCATTGTAACTGATCACAAGATAAATAAAGTGACCAAAGGGGTCACATTCCGAGTGTAGAATATTACCACCAAAGGTATTTTTCATTGTAGTGACACCAGCGGAGCGTTCAGATCCATGGGAAAGCCAAGTATCGTTGCCCCACTGTGACCTCCAGAAGTTGGCATCAGCCGAAATTGAGTTAGTTGAAATTGAAAAAGCAAAAATCAGTTCGAAAATGTTTAGCAAATAAAAATAAGGCCCTGCGCTTCACATTGTTTCGTAACCCCCTAGCATTAAGAGAAACTATAGACAAAACAACAAAGATTATATAAAAGTATAAAACTGTAGTAGGATGAGTCAAAGACGTAGGAGCAGTGAACGTAAACGATAAGGAACCGAGATCTGCACCATTTAAGTCAATTTAAAGTGAAAATAGCTTATTCCATAACCTTTGAGCTAGACGTTATCCAGCTTTGAAATTCAATTCAACTGAAAATTATGTTCAAGACCAAACCAAGGGTTGTAGTAAGAGACTAAAAACCCTCTTTAGTGTAATCAGGAACTATTCTGAGAAATAAAAGAAATAATAATTTAAATAAAAGGGTACCTACTATTTTAAGTGCATATGAAAACTGATCATAAAATCATTGAATAAAAAATGTTTTACATATAAACGTTTAAGACCTTTTGGAATTAAGTATTAATAACTAAATAGAGCAATAACCATGTAACGTCAGAGCAGACCTTGTATGCCCTTTAAAACAGTATCTTAGTTACGGTAAAAAAATACAGCTTTCAATCTTCTTCGTAAGTTTGTAAACAAAATAGGTCTTCTGGTCATACAAGAACAAACTAATAAATTAAAATACCTGAGTATTCCTGAAAAATAGTCACCTGATGCTTGTTAGGTAAACAACATACCATGGCTGAAATCATTAACCTGTTCCTTCTAGTGAGATTTTAGGGAGGAATGGATTTCTGAACCGTTGATGAAGCCTCGTCCTCCGACGAAGTAAGCAGCATTTCCCTCATTTCGTGCTATCTTGATCGTTGGCCACAACTTGTTCCTTCTTTCTATGTCCTCAACTTGTTCCTTCTTTCTATGTCCTCTGGGCTGAGAAGCTCGGCGAAACGCATACCGTGGCTCTGAAGGAAGGCGTTCTTCCTAGCAGCTTTCCAGACAGCATCCCTGTATTTGCTGTTGCTTCTTGTCGAGGCGATGCACAACGTCGATGGTATCACCAACTTTGTTCTTCTCTGCAGGCAAAACTTCATTCTCCACCTCTGGCAAGCCGTAGCCTCAGGTTCCATTTTCTTGTGTATTGTTCCAGATCAGTGAGACGTCTATGGTAGACATTTATTCTTTTCCACCCTTTTTTTTCTTCAACTTTTGCCACTCGTTTTCACATCCTTGATTTCACCACATGCAAACTCCAGTCTTTTTCAAGCCTTCGATAACCATGGTGTTCGCGCCTACCATTTTCTCAATGGCGTCACACCTGGAGTTGATGAGTAAGGAGAGGGTAGCCACGATGTCAGAGTTCATGTTGGGTTTTTTGGAGGGTGGAGATTTGCACGGAGTAACCGGTAAAGAGGGGGAATTCGTCATCTTCAACAGCATTCGAAAGCATGATATTATCCATAGGCCAAGCGTAGTTATGGCAGTTGTCTATAAGCACGTTTCTCTCTTGTTGATTAGCAATAGAACGGCTTTCTTCCTTTCTTTTTTTTGTCACGACTTTGCATGGACATGCCGAAATAAATTATCCAATTATTATTCCAGTCACAGGAAAGGTCTTACATCTTGAACAAATAAAAATAATGACTAAACTTTTTTTCTCAATCTTTCTGAAGTAAAAAAGCGTCTGTTCAAGCCGCCATCTTGGCACCTCCCGACAGCTAGCAAGATGCCCACAACAGAGAGAGAGCAATGACGTGGTGCACATCTGCACATATGAGATGTACTATCACATTTTTGGGGACCACGTTTGGCTGGTGAGTGCTACTTTCAGAACTACTGGCTAAAATATATATTTTTATATAAGTACCGGAGAATCCCTGACACACCATGCCCCTGTCCCCTCCTCACCGGCCCCTGTCCCCTCCTCACCGGCCCCTGTCCCCTCCTCACCGGCCCCTGTCCCCTCCTCACCGGCCCCTGTCCCCTCCTCACCTGCTCCTGTCCCCTCCTCACCTGCTCCTGTCCCCTCCTCACCTGCTCCTGTCCCCTCCTCACCTGCTCCTCCTGGTGTGAAGTCGTCAGCGGACAGCTTGGCGACAGCCTACATTGCAGGACGCAGGTCCCCAATGGCAGACCCCAGAATTTCCCTAAAGGTGAAGCTGGAGGCCTTGTCTATCACCATGGTGCGGGCGTGGCCACAGGAGCTGAATCAGGGGTGTAGACACCGCCTCCAGGAGCTCCTTACAATGGGAAACATCCTTCTTGCCACAGGGACAATGTATCAGATGGAGACCAATCATTTCAAGTATAGACTATGAAAAGCATGGATGGCATCTCATAATTTCTGTCAAATTGCCTCACAATAGCAATTAATGTATGTTAAAGGCCCAGTGCAGTCAAACTCCCAGACAATCCTAACAAAGTTCTGGCTTGAGAAATTGCCCTTTTTTCAATTAAAATGGTCAAAAAGTAGCATTCACCTTTTAGGTACTTAAATGTCATTGTAACCACTTAAATTCCTAGACAGAGCTATTGATGTAAGGACTGACCATCCATTATATAAAAATGAGTTTTAACCATGTTTTGTGGCTATACAGTTTGGTTACATTATATACAAACATTGGAGTAAAACAAACTTATAATTTGGGTTCTGATGGGGGATGACAATTGAACTAAGCTTGAGGCATTTAAGTTATATTCTTCAAGCATCAATGGGTGTCTACCATTAAGTCCTAAAATGTCTGTAGCAACTAAGGACTCTAGGGTATATTTGGAAAGTTAACCTCACTTTGTTCTTTAGCAGGGGTGTAAAACTCACTGCAAGTTTTTGTTTTTTCCTATCAATTAAGACCTAGACAACCAGGTGAGGGGAGTTCCTTACTAATTAGTGACCTTAATTCAATCAATCAAGTACAAGGGTGGAGTGAACCTGTAGACACTCGGCCCTCCGTGGAATGAGTTTGACCTGTGTTCTACAGTCTAGCTTAGTTGGTGTGGAGGGATTGGTAGGTGGTGGCAGGACTCACCTGTGGGCGTTTCCACCTCCTTTCTCCAGCACCTGGATGATTTCAGATGATAGGTGGGCGGGGCAGAACTTTCTTTCCATTCCTATTAGTGATGACTTCGGGCAGGGAGGCCAGAATCTCTGATAGGGACGGCCTGCTTCACCAGCTTAGTGTCATCTATGCAGTCAAAGGCAGCGAGGAGGACTAAGAACACACACTCTCCCTGAAGAGAAAATTAACAGACCAATAAGTCAGCCACACACACACGGACGTTTACATATTTGCATGGCGATCAAATTGTGGCGATCAAATTGTTGTGTTGGCTGACCATTGCAAACTTCCTGATGTACGTCTTCATGGTTTTAATGATGACTTTTCTGTCCTGAAAGGTAGAACCAATAAATCAGTGTACATACATAGGACACACACTAGTCTGTGGTTGGTGAGGATCATATCTCTAGAAGGCCTGAGTGAATACTCACCTTAGGTGTCCCATGCCACAGGCAGTGCATTGCGACTTTAGCTCCATCGTGGGTGTGGGCCATATACAACAGACTCCCTTATCAACCCAATAATTTCCTGTTAAGTTACATGATCAAAATGGTTTTAGAAACATGGTAGGATTCCCTCAGTAATTTCTACAGTCATTGCTGGTTCTACTTACAGTCCTTTGTTTGGCTGGGGCATGCAGGGTAAAGTCCACAAAAACTTTGTGCACCAGAGAATGTTTAATCACAGCCTCTCTACGGGAGAAGATAACATGGACAGAAATCAAAAGCAGTATTGTGATTTATTTGATTGTTTCCTGTGTGCAGCGTGAATGGTTAGAGGTGTGTGTGCTCAATAATACTCACTTTGTGGCCATGGGGGTAAGGATCAGTTTCATTTCCTCAAATGCCATTAACCCTGTCTGGGTTAGCCTCCAGCACCTCTAGTGTGGGGCACATTACCTACTGGGAACAAACAAACTGTCAGTCACATTCTGCATGTCATCCACACCAGCAGATATTCAGAGACAAGCAATCGGAAAGAGGATTTCTTGGTAACGTGATTATGCAGTCTGTTCAAGACTTTCACTGAACTAGAGAAGAGGTGTTGGAGAACCCCACTACTGCTTAGAACTCCACTTTGCTACAGTGCAGTGGGAGAGGTGTTGGAGGTGTCCTGACCTTGAAGACTTGGAACGTGGTTCCGTAGAGCTCCTCTATGAGTCTGAGGATAGCCTTTTCGTTGTAAGCGTACTCCACCACCGACAACGCATCAGTGACGCAGCATCTGTCTCACTTTTCCCTTGAAGCCCACCATCACACCTGCAACCTGCTCTTTGCTCCTGTGGGAGACGATGCACATACCAGACGTCAGATTTTCCATTCAGAAACCGGGATTACTTATTTCATCTGTAAACCTCACTGCATGCCAGATAAACTAGTAGTGAGTAGAGACTCAATCAAATGAGGACCTTTATATTCATCCTACAAGATATGTCTTCATACTGGGATAGCATGTCCCCATCCTTTTTAATATCTGAACCATGAATCAGATTATAGTCAAAACAGCTGGTATCTTCAGCCAAGGTCAGGATTACAGTGAAGGTTACAATGAGTGGAGTTTGAATTATTGACTTGATTCCCCATGTCAATGTCTAAGCAAATTATCAGGGAATTCAACCACAGACTAGATCAAGCTGCATGGCATTATTAATTTGAAATGAGATCACGAAGGTCTACTGTTGAATCATGTACAGATTTACAATGATTTAATCAACAAGATTACCCTTATTTTGTTTTGACTATTTTGGCCAGCTTTCCTGCCAGGATCTAATGCTAATAGCAGCATAAGATCGGATGATATTAAAATACTACATGTATTGCTAGTGCTACGACTTTATGTATATGCAACATTTGAGGTGGCAAAAGGCTCACTTACCCATACATTAAAAACGTCTTTACAATATTTCTGGCATACTTGATTTACTCAGCTCGACTATATAATCTACAGAACAGGATAACATTATTGAGATACAGAGCATTGTGATTGGCATGAGAAAAACAACTGACTCATTGCTGACTTGCCTAGTTAAATAACATTTAAAATTACTCAGAAGAACAACAGAACAAACCATTGGCCTTGGAGTTCATCAAAAAACTTGTCTTTGCTTGTCGTTTCCAAACTGGATTAAACACTGGAGGACTCTGGAGTCGTGAGCAAATGCTATTTGAATAAGAAAAAAAAGTACACTTTATCTGCAAACTTGAGTTGAGCATTTGGATGTCATGTACTGAAAACTAATTTGAATAAGTATTGTGCTCAACTGTTTTATAGTATTCAAGTATTGACAGTCATTGTCTGTCCAATCATTTCAGTGGATGGCAAATTCTCTATTGTAAGAGATGGAGAACTGTACACTGTCAAGAAAAAAATGAATAAATGCAAAACGGAGGCTTGAATGCAAAATAGAGATGTGATATACAGCAGATAAAATGTTGACTTAGGAGTGGTCATCTTGAACTTAGTCTTCTCTAGACAGAATGCGATGAGGTGGATGTTCTATTTACAAACTCTTCACCCGTTAGGCATGAGTGAAGAATTCTTTTGGAAGCGTTTTCTATAAGTGGTATATTGCCTCTTATTGTTCAATACCCCCCCCCCCCCCCCCATCTAGTGGTATCTCTATCTCCCTACTTTAATAATTTTTTAATTTTTTTACCTTTAACTAGGCAAGTCAGTTAAGAACAAATTCTTATTTACAATGGTGGCCTACCCCGGCCAAACCCTAACCCGGACGACGCTGGGCCAATTGTGTGCCACCCTATGGGACTCCCAATCACGGCCGGTTGTGATACAGCCTGGAATCGAACCAGGGTCTGTAGTGCTGCCTCTAGCACTGAGATGCCTCTAGCACTGGATCCTGTGTTATTTATTCTGAGGTAAAGTTCACATGGTAAATGTAAAATAAATAATTTATATTTCTCTTTGTAGATAATCTAGATCATGCATTCTATTCTACTAGGCACTGATTCATAGATTTTCTGATGCATTTTTTTGCTTGATCATGTGACATGCAATTATCCTTGAAATAGCAGCCAGCTGTGCGTGCTGACATTCAAACTGATGATGGCCTTAGGCTGAAATGTTTGTTTTTACCTTTCATTTATCTACAGATTTTTTTGGCCGCACCATGATGTTTTAATAAACATTGATTTTTTGAATTCAAGCCTAAGTTTGAATATACTCTATTTTTACTGTTTGCAAGTCTCCATCTCTTCCACTGTTCTGATTGACTCCTATGCACCTCGAACAAACATTCAGTAGTAAGTACCTTAAAAGAGTGCAGATGCCATCTTAAATCCTCCATTGTGCCATGCTCTCAATTTGTACATTGTCAATCTAAGTTATAGATTTGAATGCTGCCTTTCAGCAATGTAAATGTTAGACTCTTTAAAAAAAAAAATATATATATATATATATATTTCACCTTTATTTATCCAGGTAGGCAAGTTGAGAACAAGTTCTCATTTACAATTGCGACCTGGCCAAGATAAAGCAAAGCAGTTCGACACATACAACAACACAGAGTTACCCTCGGAGTAAAACAAACATACAGTCAATAATACAGTAGAAAAATAAGTCTATATACAATGTGAGCAAATGAGGTGAGATAAGGGAGGAAAAAGGCAACAAAAAAAGGCCATGGTGGCGAAGGAAAACACTGGAATGGTAGATGTGCAGTGGAAGAATGTGCAAGGTAGAGAGAAACTGTACTCATTATCTTTTAACAAGTTCCTGACTCATGAGTTTGATCCTCTTCTCTTAGTTGCAATCTTTCCTGTATTGAAATGGAGAAACATAAATAAGTACAGGTGGAAATATGCAACCTACATCATTAACCCCCCCCCCAAAATTAAAATAAAGTGGCACTGGTGGCACTAACTATACTGAACAAAAATATAAACCCTACATGCAACAGTTTTACTCAGTTACAGTTCATACAAGGAAATAAGTCAATTGAAATAAATGAATTGGGCCCTAATCTATGGTTGGGCATGGGCCAACACACCTGAGAGCCAGGCCCAGCCAAACATAATGAGTTTTTCCACACACAGGCTTTATTAGACAAATACTCCTGTCTCATCAGCTGTCCGGGTGGCTGGTCTCAGACGATCCCGCAGGTGAAGAAGCCGGATGTGGAGGTCCTGGGCTGGCATTGTTACACGTGGTGAAGCTGGTTGGACTTTCTGCCAAATTCTCTAAAACTACGGAGGTGGCTTATGGTTGAGAAATGAACATTAAATTGGCTGGCAACAGCTCTGGTTGCAGTCAGCATGCCAAATGTGCGCTCCATCAACTTGAGACACTTGTGGCATCGTGTTGTGACAGAACTACACATTTTAGTGCCCTTTTAGTCCCCAGCACAACATGCACCTATGTAATGATCATGCTGTTCAATCAGCTTCTTGATATGCTACCCCTGCTCATGAAACAAGGGCACAACACTTTACATGTTGCCTTTTATATTTTTGTTCAGTATAGAGTAGTTGGTTTAGCCTACCTCCTGACCATCTCCCACACCTGCTTGGCGCTGCTCACTATTTAATAAGTCATTTTTCTCAGTTTGCTGCCGGTTCTGTTTCAGTTCCTTCTTCTGCTGCTTGAAGTTGTCCCATTTGTGCTTCTTGGTCTCGGAACCTGAGCAAACAGACAAGCATTCCACCATTAGTGTGATTACTGATCATTCATACATAGATGTGAGATTCATGCAACTCAGAATCTAAGAAATAGACCTATTTCAAGAAATCCTCTTAATCTTCAGCATGCCATTACAAGAAGTACAGTTAGCCTATTAAAAACGTTGATCATTGGAGACTACACAGTTTATACTTTCCTCTTCATTGCCCTTCCCAGGTGTGAACTTCCTCTTTTTGGTTAACTTTGGGTCTGAACTTTCCATCTGTGGGGTTTTTTGTTCAGGAATTTCTGTGGAGGGTCATTTCCTATAAGGTTAGTGTTCTCAAACGTCTTGCCTTTTTCTCCACTGTGTGGTTCGAATGGCCTTTTTCCTGTTGATTTGGTCCCAGGTTTACTTGTACCTTCTGAACAGAATTTGAAGCTAGTCAGTTAGGCTTACAAGTTGTTTAATCCAGGGCATCATTAAACCAATAATGAACATTAATAGTATCACTACTTCTACCACTAACGTTACCACACACAAAAACAATGAATTACCTTTTCCGTTCTGTATGAACCTCTTGCCATCTTTAGGGGAAAAGGGTTTATTTTTAGGTTCCATTCTCAAGAACTGACTATTAAAAGGGAGACAAACCGCATGATCAGTAGGTAGTTGCAGCTTACGTTATGTACTAATCATAGTTCCAGCTTGTATACTGCATGTGCTGTGTTTTCCAGTTAAATACAGAAGCAGTAGGTAGCTAGCTAGCATTCAGCTGACTTGCTACCAACCCTGGCAGGCCAGAGAGAACTGAACAGATAAGGTATGATGTGCAATAACGATACATTTTTCCACTGACAAAGGAAACATGTCAACAATATTACTTGAACATTTTCCTACTGTAACGGCATTCCTCCTCCTCTTCTGAGGAGAAGCGAGAAGGATCAGAGGACCAATGCCCAGCGTGGTAAGTGCCCATAACGTTTTATTTTAAGATATAAACGGAACACTATGAAAATACAAAACAATAACCGTGAACATGAACAAAACAGTACCGTGTGGCAACAAACACCCACAACTCAAAAGTGAAACCCAGGCTACCTAAGTATGATTCTCCATCAAAGACAACTAACCACACCTGCCTCTGATTGAGAACCATACTAGGCTGAACTCAAAACCCCAACATAGAAAAACACACAGACTGCCCACCCCAACTCACGGCCTGACCATACTAAATAAAGACAAAACAAAGGAACTAAAGGTCAGAACGTGACACCTACGCATCAGAATACATTTCTCATGATGGAAAAATACAGAATAACATAAAAACAGGAACTGTGCAATGAGGGGGACACATACAGAACGTAGTGTAGAGAACAAACGGTCTTTTGTTAGATAACAGGAGCCAGGTGTGTGATAACTGTATCGAGAGCATGAGCGCATAGATATTCTACACAGCTACAACGCCTGACCACTGAAGCGCCTAGGGGCTAGGACCAGTTTGTGCGCCAACAATCAACGATAGGCTGGGTGAGTTTAAACCACGCCCAGTCTAGACTCTGTGACAGGCCAGCTCAGAAGTGGGAACTACTTCTGTCAGAGTATAATAACTTTGTCAGGAACAAGTCAGTTCTCTGTTCTACCCTGCGTGGTGTTACAGCAAACTCATATATACGAAAATTGCATTTACCATTTATTTGCTTAAGCTAATAAAAGTACATAGCATTGTACAATCGATGACTCAGTGTCATAAATTGTTCTGCTACCAGATTCGAATTGACGCATCCCTAACAGAACATAAAGATTTAAGGCATGAGCCTTCCAATCAGAAAATGTCCTGACTGCCGTAAAATGCACGGGATGTTTTTGATTGGGACAATACTACAACAATACGTATACGGCCCTATGGCTTTTCCAGACCTGTGGCATAGAACATTTATGATATATTTGTGTTTAGAGAAATAACTGTGATATACGTACTGTAAATGTAGTCATGGCTCTAACTATCCCCTGGATAGGCGAATTACTTCAGGAAACAGCAGAGGGAGCACCCAACTATCCACGTCGAAGGGATAGCAGTGGAGAAGGTGGAACAATCAAGAGCATCCTGTCGAGTTGTATCACCACCTGGTACGGCAACTGCACCGCCCTTCAACCACGAGCCTCTCCAGAGGCTAGTGAGGTCTGCACAACGCATCACCGGGGACAAACTACCTGCCCTCCAGGACACCTACAGCACCCAATGTCACAGGAAGGCCAAAAAGATCATCAAGGACAACAGCCACCCGAGCCACTGCCTGCTCACACCGCTATCATTCAGAAGGCGAGGTCAGTACAGGTACAAACAAAACTAGGACCGAGATATTGAGAAACAGCTTCTATCTCAAGGCCATCAGACTGCTAAACAGCAATCACTAACTCAGCAGAGAGGCTGCTGCCTACGTTGAGACCCAATCACTGGATACTTTAATAAATGGATCACTAGTCACTTTAAAGAATGCCACTTTAATAATGTTTACATATCTTACATTACTCATCACATGTACAGTGGAGCAAAAAAGTATTTAGTCAGCCACCAATTGTGCAAGTTCTCCCACTTAAAAAGAAGAGAGGCCTGTAATATTCATCATAGGTACACTTCAACTATGACAGACAAAATGAGAAAGAAAATTCCAGAAAAATCACATTGTAGGATTTTTAATGAATTTATTTGCAAATTATGGTGGAAAATAAGTATTTGGTCAATAACAAAAGTTTATCTCAATACTTTGTTATATACCCTTTGTTGGCAATGACAGAGGTCAAACGTTTTCTGTAAGTCTTCACAAAGTTTTCACACACTGTTTCTGGTATGGTGAAAGTTACAGGCCTCTCTCATATTTTTAAGTGGGAGAACTTGCACAATCGGTGGCTGACTAAATACTTTTTTGCCCCACTGTATGTACTGTATTTTATACCATCTACTGCACCTTGCCTATGCCGCTCAGCCATCGCTCATCCATATACTTATATGTGCATATTCTCATTCACCCCTTTAGATTTGTGTGTATTAGGTAGCTGTTGTGGAATTGTTAGATTACTTGTTAGATATTACTGCACTGTTGGAACTAGAAGCACAAGCATTTTGCTACACTCGCATTAACATCTGCTAACCATATGTATATGACCAAAAACATTTGATTTGCTGTAGTCATGGCTCCCTCTATCCCCTGAATAGCCTAAGTCACTCACCATTTTGTTTCCCCCATCCAGTCCCTTCAAATCGAGGTAAGAGCTAACGAATCAGGGAATGAACCGGAACCAGATCTCAGTTGATTAGAGAAGTAATGAGAGCTTATTGTTATGGGGCTAACACAAGTTTGTTGGTTTTGTATTACAGGTTAACAAACACATTTATCTCTTGATTACATTGGTACTGCAGATCCCCTTCTTTCCACTTGATGTCCCTGTACACTCTATAATGCATGACATGTATAGCTTTGGCTATTCATAGATATGATTATATAAAATAAACATATTATAATGTACATTCAAAGTTCTTTCATGGACATTTTTTAAACTGTGGTTTTATGGTGAAGGACATGAAGGCCCCTGGAACTTGATTGAAGTGGTGGTGATCACTTCAGGCATGTCTTTGAAAGGAAAATGCATTTTTAACCAAAGAAACAAAGTCATACTCCTGTTGGATGGAACTATGTGCTTTCTTAAAAAGGGGATATTTCTTTGACTACACTACGGATCCTACAGGGCACTTCAGGTGTACTTTACCTGTAGTCCCTGGCACTGGCTCTACTCTGTAGGGTCTGTCCACACTGTCTACCCTGTAGGGTCTGTCCACACTGTCTACCCTGTAGGGTCTGTCCACACTGTCTACCCTGTAGGGTCTGTCCACACCGTCCACTCCGTAGGGTCTGTCCACTCTGTAGGGTCTGTCCACTCTGTAGGGTCTGTCCACACTGTCCACTCTGTAGGGTCTGTCCACACTGTAGGGTCTGTCCAGTCTGTAGGATCTGTCCACTCCATCCAGTCTGTAGGGTCTGTCCACTCTGTAGGGTCTGTCCATATCGTCCACTCTGTAGGGTCTGTCCACACCATCCACTCTGTAGGGTCTCTCCACACGGTCCACTCTGTAGGGTCTGTCCACTCTGTAGGGTCTGTCCACACCGTCCACTCTGTAGGGTCTGTTCACACTGCATTGTCTGGAGGCTCTTACACCAACAGCCAACCAGGTACTCTAAACAGGCAGACAGGGGTGTAGTCCAGGCAACAGAGCACATTAGGCAAGTAGGAAATAACAATACTACCATATACCTGCTTGTACCAAAGGCTGTATTCGTTGAAAGGACATGAAGAGAGTATTAGCTTCTGCTATGGACAAAAATGTATGCAACCACTACCTTAAGTTGCTCTGGATAAGAGTGTCTGCCAAAGTGTAAATGTATGGAGCAACATTACAGAAGTCTCCATACAGAGAGAAAAAGATATGACTGTGGATCCAAACAGCGGGATTCTTTAGCTCTAAACTGTTGCGAAATTTGAGGCCTGACTGATCAACGACTGCTGTGATGTGAATGTCTTACCTCTGCCTGGTAGAAATGAAAAGCAAACACTATAATCTCAGTATAATTTCCCCCATTTCATTTCTATAGTACAGGCACTGTCCTTCTTCGGCTTACCTCGTGTTGGCTTTGAACTGGACAGTTCCGGACAGAGTCTGTCTCACCTAGCCAAACAGAGGGGTCTGGAAGAGACAGTGGACCTGGTACCAGTGAGTCAGAGGTTCACTAGGAGTGGTGTACAGCCACACTGTCATCCTGCAGAGAGAAAAGTAAGCTGTATGGTCTACACATGTTGTATTTGGCGCATGTGACAAAGTTTGATTTGATTTGAAAAGACTCCCTGTGATTTTACATTGACAGGAAACCCGCTAGGCTGGGTTCACAGCCCAGTTCCAGTAGGACCTGGAGCTGTGGGTGGCTGATTACATTGGCATATCGCAGTATTGGGGGAAACGTCTAACTCCCTACAGTTCTACACATTTTGCCATGGGACAGAGAGAAAATGTTAGCAATGTTATAGCTAATCTCATGCTGAGAAATTTGCATTTTTAAAGCTAAATTCCTGTTCTACTTTTTATTTAATTTTTTTGTTTTGGAGCTCATTTCCTGTTCATTTTTTAATTGTTTTTTGCCATGGCAAAAAACATGACATGTTCATATGTTGTGTTGTTTTTCTCTCGCCAGAAGCTGGAGCGTCCATGGTGCTTGATGTAGAGCTGCTCGTCAGTGAAGGGAGCCAGATGCATGTCACTATAGGTTGGTAACATACCTAAACAGGTAAAGAGAAGAAGTGAGACATTTCATCAGCAAAACATAACCAGAGATGTTCTAATAATGCCCACTTGATAGACTTTCACAAAACTATTCACAGGTTGATGGCAGCATGGGAAATGGCATCTCTTTCCATGTTGGAACTGAACCAAATATTGTCCATTCTATTGACAAGATAGTCGAGGGACCACTCTAACAATGGAAATACATGTTCTCAAAGATGGGTGGCAAGTGAGATCAGGTGGGACCATTCTAGCCAATGAGAGGGCAAATACACATGTGAACAACTGGTCATAGAGATAGATGACTCATCTTTGTATCTGTATGGTGGAATCCCTCACTGGCGATGTCCATGCTAAAATGGGTTATATTTTTTAAAGTTGTTGCAATGCCACGTGAGTCCACTTATATCAATGCATTTGTAAAAACCTAACCATTATGAAACTTATATTCGATCAAATAAGTCCCACGTAGCAAATGAGCAATTCATTTTTTTGGGACCAAATTCGACACTCATTGACCTCCATACAAAAATTCCTCATCTCGTGGGCATGTTTTCGTGGACAGGTTTTGGGTGGAGTAAAACCTCTCGCTTTACCTCTTCCTCTCTGACTGAACTGACCCATGGGTTTGAGCCACATTCTGGAGTGAAGGTAGCTCTCCAGCATCCTCTCGTTCAGCAGCATGTGACAATAGGCTCTGAGATGATCACATCCATCTGCTCAGGGCACAACAGCTCCTCAATCTTCCCAGCCAAGACTATGATCCTATCTGAGAGACGATTGCTCTTGACCAGCATCTGAAGGGGAATCAGAAATCATAAGGTCAAATTAAATGAAGGTTTCTGTTTGCGTCAGATGGATTTCTGTGTTACTAAAAATCCATTGCACTTTGATAAAGACATTCATCTGCTGGCTAAAAGTAGAGAGGATAATCCGCTGTTGACAAATTATGTTTTGGTAAACCCTCAAGCATGCAAACTCACCCTCAAAGTGCTCTGGTACAGTACACTTGCCTGCTATGTAAACAGTGAGTTGCTTTATTGATGCGAGAGCTGCTGGGCAGCTGCTCCACACACACTGAGTGAGTGGGACAGACTGCTGGGTCTTTAGATTTGTGAGAGACTGAAGCATAGAGTGTATTATACTTAAACCAGGTAAAGCTGGCCAGGCAATATCCTCTGACTGGGAGTGTGAGGGAGCCTCTCTTAATAGTGTTTCAATAAGGCATTGTCCACACTGGTTGGTTCCAATGTTTTAATATATATCCATGTATTGCTGATGCTATGTATTGACCAATGAGAGGCTTTGAAGCCACTGGTCGTCCATATTGGCACTCCTCAAAAGACACAGTCCCCCATAGGAATGAGTGGAATTCTACAGTATTTGAATGTTTCAAGGACAAAATAACATTAAGAGATGCATTAAGAGATCTGTAATATAATAAATGTGGCAAAAACAAATAGACATTAAATGTGTTTCTATTTTCAGAAATATTTGTTACAATGTTGAGGGAATGCCAAAACAGAGCCCGCTTTCAGTCATCTTGTGTATAAATCAGGGGTGTAACTTTCACAGGGGACATGTCCCCCCTCATTCTAAAATTGCATTTTTGCCACCCCCCAGTTTTATAATTGGAATGTGATGCAAACTAGGCAACGGTGTGCTTTAGGACCATGCGGACGCCTCTGAGCGGTCGGGTGACGCTGTTTGGAGTGTTTATCTAATTTTTCTATAATAAAACGCTCCTGCTATAATTCATTGGTTGGTTCTCTCGGTGTTGGCAGAGCATCCTTCCTGTTTTTCCAGACTTTGACTTGTGGAGTGTTCCTGTGAGGATGTGTCCCATGCACATGCATACTGACGCTGGCCAAGCGTCCACAGGGGTGGTCCCAGGCTCACACTATTTATATAGACCGCAGCTTAGGCAGACAGTATGATAGGGATTCAGCCTGCTCAGATAGACCATGCAATCACCCCAACAGGAATACATTATGGAGGTCCGCAATTCTTTTTTGTATTGCGTTTGTCAACTGAGTATAGGGTTCTGCTATTGGCCGATAAGCTGCAATGTGGAAGAAAATAAACAAGGGACCACAGGAGGCTGCTGAGGGGAGGATGGCTCATAATAATGGCCGGAACGGCGCAAATGGAATGAAATCAAACATCTGGAAATCATGTTTGATGTGTTTGATACCAGTCATTACCACGAGCCCGTTCTCCCCAATTAAGGTGCCACCAACGTCCTGTGGAAGGGACACATCTGGTTGCGGTCTAGAAACACCAGTAAAGCAGCATAAATATATTAGTGTGAACTATGCCTGACTGCTAAGCTAGAGGCCATCCATGAAAATATGTTCCCTTCACCCCCAAGCTGGTTTCTGGGCCAAGAGTAGCCTCAAGTCATTATACCCTCAGAATTTCATGCTCTGTGTGCGAAGCAGGAGGTCCGTTTTATAGGGGCTGTTCTGTTCTGGAGGTGTGACTCTCTGAGACTCTCTGTGTTTCCAGGGCTGTGCGATTTTTATCAAGGGTTTGTTCTTTCCATGTAGACACCATGAGGTTTGAGCAAGATGCATTGATGACACAGGTGATTAGGACTGTGATAAGTGATTCATCATCTTTACCCGGGACTTATTGGGCCAAGCAATACAAATTACTTTTATTCACTGGTCAGAGCTCTAAGATTTTCCTTTCTCTTTCTAGGCTTGAGTGGTTAAAGCTGCTGAAACAGCAAAAACATCAATCAGATTTCAAAGCAGCACAGAGCGTTCAATTTTCACAACAGACCAATGACGTTATTGAAGTTAACACCTATTTATCATACAGTACACACCTTTGAGGAATTATTAAGAGTTCTGGTGTTATAGATTGAAAATGGTGCATGCTAAAGTGCAAAAGGATGCTAATTTATAATTTCCTTTCACATTTCCTGGAAAGGTTGATAGGAACATAATCAGATGCAGAAAAACAGACCCCTTTACTACCTCTGCAAATTTGGCAACAGGGCTGACCTCCACAGCATACACCCTCTTTGCTCCTGCCTGGATGACGAAGAAACATCAAGTACTACCTGGATACAAGAAGGAGCCAGACCTTTCATCTACATGCAGTAACAGACAATCAGGTTCTGGTTACTCTGACTTCAAGGACAAGTTAAGTCTCGTTTAGCAGAATGGCCTTCTGATATGTGGCTGTCCTCAAATAATCCTGCAGCATATTCTGTTGTGATAGACAGCCGTAAAACTACATTGTAAAGGAGGAATGAGTTTAGTCACAACCTAGTACACCACCAGTATGTCTCTCTGAGGGCCTGGTTGATTGGTACAGTAAAGCTACCTGGAAGTACTGCAGGGCAGAGGAGTCCTCTGTTCTCTGGTCAAACACAACACAGCAACCAGACAGCAGTCTATCTTCTCTTCTCAGCTGTCTGAACCGTTATCTTCCCTTCTCAGCTGTCTGAACCGCTATCTCCCCTTCTCAGCTGTCTGAACCGTTATCTTCCCTTCTCAGCTGTCTGAACCGTTATCTTCCCTTCTCAGCTGTCTGAACCGTCATCTTCCCTTCTCAGCTGTCTGAACCGTCATCTTCTCTTCTCAGCTGTCTGAACCGTTATCTTCCCTTCTCAGCTGTCTGAACCGTTATCTTCCCTTCTCAGCAGTCTGAACCGTTATCTTCCCTTCTCAGCTGTCTGAACCGTTATCTTTCCTTCTCACTGTGTGTTCTGAATGGGCTCAGGCAGCCAACGGTTATGAGGAAAGACTGGGTGCCCACCCGACAATAATCTGTTTCCCTGGTGACTGAATTTGAAAACAGACCCCATCACCTGTACTGGAGAGAACCCACAACAGACAGTTCATTCAAATACAAGATAAAGTCACAGTTTTCTGTCTCATTCATTGTCCTGAGTCATCTGCTCTGAGTAACATTTACAAAAGTCCCAGTACAAATCAAACTGTCAGTAAAGGAACCATAATTAACAATGTCAGCCTTTATCTGAGGAAGGCCTTCAGTGTACTCTGGCAGTGGACTGTGACACAAGGCTACTCATGTTTTAGTACCACTATCTGATTATGTGCACCAGGAGGGAGGCAGAGAGCTATGGAGGCTAGTCCCTCTGTACTGTATAGAAAACACCGTCTGGGTCCATACTGTCCAGCAGAACTCCATAGCTATAGAGTCGAGGGGACACACACAGGTTGCACACAACGGGGAAGTAAATCTTCCAGACCTGTCAGCACAGCAGGTTCAGCGACCACACAGAGAGAAGTAATATTGACATATGGGAAACTCTTGTACACATACATGGACTTCTCATAGACCAGAGAGAGGACAATACATTGTTTGTTTGTCTTTAGGGAAAAAAAGGTAATTTGGTCATTTTACTCAGAAATAAAGAGAGCATCATGATTTACTTATGTTCAATATGTCTTGATTCTTCTCTTATGGAAAGCTAGTCAAATCATCAAATAAAATTGTATTTGTCACATACACGTGTTTAGCAGATGTAATTGTGGGTGTAGCAAAATGCTTGTGTTTCTAGCTCCAACAGTGCAGTAATATCTAACAATGCACACAATCTAAAGTAATTTGACATATTAGCTTGATCTAGTTTCTTTCATGCATACTTACCATCTTGAACAGTAAGCTCTGTCTCATCTAGGCCTGAGCTCAACTGTAGAGAAAGGCCTTGGTGTTGCCTCTGTTTGGCCACCTGTATCTCTCCCTGTACCTGGTCCTCATTCGCAGAGAACAGATTGATGGAGGAACAGGTAACTTCTGAACTCCTCTCCATAGTTCCATCTGTAGCAACTCCTGTAATTAGGTTCTGCAGATGGGTCTGAGTTTGGTGGAGGTGGGAGGGGAATTATTACTGTATAACAACAAAGAAAAATCAACACATTTTAGTTTTAATTTAGCTAATATACTGAACAGAAATATAAATGCAATGTGTAAAGTGTTGGTCCCATGTTTCAAGAGCTAAAATAAAAGTTCCCAGAAAAGTTCCATACGCACAGAAAGTAATATTTAGTTTTAAAAAAGTAACATTTTTTTAAATTTATTTTTATATTCTATAAAATGTTGTGCACAAATTTGTTTACATCCCTGTTAGTGAGCATTACTCTGTTACCAAGATAAACCATCCATCTGACAGGTGTGGCATATCAGGTGCACTTTGTACTGAGGACAAAAAAAGGCCACTTTAAAATGTGCAACACAATGCACATAATGTCCAGTTATCTTCCATGAGCCGCCTCCAACGTCATTTTAGAGAATTTGGCCTCGCCACCGCAGACCAAGTGTAACCACACCAGCCCCGGACCTCCACATCAGACTTCTTCATCTGCGGGATCGTCTGAGACCAGCCACCCGGACAGTCGATGAAACTGTGCGTTTGCACAATATCAACATAAAGCTAACATTCCAATAGCTCACTGGCCTGATATTTTTCAATAATCAGTTTCAATAAATTCAAATTTCTAAAGCCCTACTAAAATTATTTGTTTCTTAAGATGTTCATTACATGTTTGTAAACCTGACTTCTGAAAACAAATTATGTGGACATGCAATGTAGGCTTTTTTTAGTATTTGTTGTGTTTTTAGATAATTGCATGTGAGGGAATTGTTTTCACACAATTCTGAAAAGATTGTTTTGATTAATTAAAAGAAAATGCATGGAAAATATATTGTCAAACAAACATTAATTACATTTTCAACAATATTATAATAACACCAACGTCTACACATGACCAATTTTATAATGCTGTACAATCTCCCCAAAATGTTCTAAAATGTGATTTCTCCCTGGAATATTTTTGAATGAGTTCATCTAAATTTTGTGACAACAACTCCTTACCTATGATGGCAATTCTCTTTATAACTTAGCTTATGGTCGTACTTCCACTTCGGTTTGGTTCTGCTCATCTATTTCAAGACATTGAAGAAGTATAGCCTGTATACGCTCCATAAATACTGCAAATTCCAAACACATTTTAATTTACAATTCTTGTCACAAGTAACAATCATATTTGGCTGAAGCAATCATCTGTGAGAAGGTAAGAGCACTAATACCTGAGGAATGTGGAAAGCATCCAGCTTGTTCTTGTGGTAAAGACAGGAAAGTTCCTGAAGACAATGTAGCAGAATATAAACAATGTGAAACTCCCACTGCTGAGACAAAAACCAACCCAACCAACACTGAACACACGGTACAATCTCAGAGCAAGGGGACTCAACATTAACATCGACTGAAGATGCTGTGTTCCCGAGTATTCCAGTCTTCCCTCAGCCCATTGATGGACTTCTACTGGCCCTGTGCGCAGTCTTTGGCCAGAGGTCCAACCTCTTCTCTGCCAGCGGTATAACCTCTTCTCTGCCAGCGGTATTTACTGCAGAGAAACATGCTGGAGATCAAGAGCAGTCTGGAGCTAATGGAGAAACATCAGCAGCACATCTTTGGAGAGATGGACCATGTCCCAGTCTCTGTGGTCATCCAACTAGTCTCCTACACGCTGGAGAAAGAGGGTTTTGCCCTGGCACTGGAGACTAAAGACTTTTCCCCAGAGGAGCTGTCTGTCAAGCAGGTGGGCAGGAAGCTGAGAGTCAGTGGGAAGACAGAGAAGAAGCAGGATGATGGGGAAGGCTCTTACTCTTCCAGATGCCAGGAGTTCAGACAGGAATTTTATCTGCCTGATGGGGTGAATCCTGAGACTGTCACCTGCTCTCTGGATCATGATGGGAAGCTCCACATCGAGGCTCGAAAGAATCCAACATCTGCTGAGGAGGAGGTGGCTGAGAAAGTGGTGCCCATCAACTGTAGCCTGGATGTGAAGATGCCACAATTCCTCAGCTCACAGACAGAGGGCAGCAACATAGACACTCAGAGGAATCAATATCTCGGCAAAAAGTTGATAACTATTTTCACTTCAAATCTCATCTTTCATTTTTTGTCATGTTTTTTTATAACATTATCTCTGAAATGTTGTGTTCATATGTGTTGTTTTGTTACCCAATAAAATGTAAACTAAATGTATTTTTGTGTACCAATAAAAAGCACCAACAGTACTTATAACAGTTGTTATTTCACATACAATATTTCAGTCCCAGTCTTTGGCAAGTCATTGAAAAGGACCTACTGTAACCCTGACAAAGGTCTGAGAAAACCCAAATATGTTGTGTCATAGTCCTGATTTATATTCAGTCCTCTAGCGTCTCCTCCAAAAGCTCAGTGGATTTAATCTGATGCCATGGTTTAGGAATACAGTAACACATTTTTCTCTTATGACATCTTCCCATATGTTCCTTAAAATGGATTGGCCATGGCAATAGTCTGTGTCCAGATCAAGTGCCCCTTTAAACAGTTAATTAACTTGGAGAAGTTGCTGGAAACATCCCACAAATAGAATCTTAACAGTTCTTCTACAGTCAAATCGAGCATATTATTGCATTACAGGTGGTGACTAATTATGCTACCCAATACACACTATGAATAATCTTTTGGTTGGGTGATCTTCTCTCTCAACAACCACATAGCTATATTTAGAGACAGAGTAAGGAAGCAATGTCGTCAGTGGGGGTGTAAATTTCAGGGTCACATCCGACAAGAGTGTTGAGGGAAGTTAAATACTGACTAAAGCTATATTAATGTATTTACTGCAAGTCATATCACTAAGGGGAACAGATTGCTGAAGTGCACTTGTAATTCTTTCTTTGTTTATCACTCAAGGCAAAACCATATTTTAGATTTGTTATCTTCATAAGCACAGTGATATCAGGAATACTTTGGATTTGTTGTCAGGGGAAAAGGTTATTCAGGAACAGAAAATGGCAGGATGACAAAGCAGCTGTTGTAGATTCCTTTCTAACTTTGTAGGACGTTATGTGCCCCTGCGACTCCGACCTGCTTCACTCTGGTCACTCTGTAAATAGAGCAAAGATATATCCCAGAGGCATTTGGCAGTTAGACTGCAGTATTACATGGGGCTTGTTTTGGAGTATGACATAAGTTGCGTAGTCATAACACACTAACGTAGCAGTCAAATGGAATGCTACTGGAACTTTCCACTGGACAGGATAAAAGCTGTGAGCCCTAGTCTGCTCCGGACATAAGCTCTCAGAAACACACTCAGAGACGAGACCAACGGAGACCAGCAGAAACGACACACAGAGTTGATTTGAAGATGCTTTGCCCCAGCATGATGCAGCCTTCCCTCAATCCAATGAGCCCAATGAGCCCCTTCATGGACTTCCACTGGCCCGTTCGCAGTCTCTGGCCAGAGACACGGCCTCTCTTCTTCCAGATGGAGCAGGAAATTATGCGAAATATGCAGGAGATGAGGCACAATATGGAATATATGCAACGATTGCACCAAAAGATTTTTGAAGACATTGAAGGCCCATTATCTTCAACTGACTTCAAGCCCATCTCTTTCCAGATGGGAAAAGAAAACAACCGTTTTGCACTGACACTGGACACTAAAGACTTCTCCCCAGAGGAGCTGTCTGTCAAGCAGGTGGGCAGGAAGCTGAGAGTCAGTGGAAAGACAGAGAAGAAGCAGGATGATGGAAAGGGCTCCTACTCTTACAGATGCCAGGAGTTTAAACAGGAGTTTGATCTGCCTGAAGGTGTGAATCCTGAGACTGTCACCTGCTCTTTGAACGATGGACAGCTACAGATCCAGGCTCCAAAAGTGGTTGCTGTGACAGAAGGCAATGAGAGAGTGGTTCCTATCACTTGCTTACCTGCCATAGCCGCAGCTGAGAGCACTGCTGTAGAGGCAGAGCCCAAGAAGGACTGATTATGATGACACTGTATCATGATATAACTAATACCATTAACTTTATGGCTGGACAATAATATACAACTCCCATGAATACTAGTCAGTACAGACATCAGTGAATTATCTTGGGTAAATTGCTCTTTGTCAAATTTGATAAATGCAACGTCAATAATTCTCAATGGCATGGAATGTAAAGCCAATGTTTATGCAAATTCAATAAATGTATTATTATTATTTTATTTTTTACAATGTTTTGCCTTGTTTGATGTAATTTCGTTATACAAACCAGTATTTCAGTATGTTGCATTTGGGTAAATAATATTTTTCCATTTAAATCATGTCCCTGAGTTGGTATGATGGGTATGCTCTGGCCTGGTAAACTTTCCATTTCAATAGATGCCTTGAAAATCAAATAGTGGATCAAAAGACAGAGTTTGATTTCATGAAGAGTAATGTAGTTAAAAGATTGTTAGGGTAGTTAGAGTAATGTAGTTAAAAGATTGTTAGGGTAGTTAGAGTAATGTAGTTAAACAAAATGATGTTAGAGTAATGTAGTTAAAAGGTTGTTAGGGTAGTTAGAGTAATGTAGTTAAAAGGTTGTAGGGTAGTTAGAGTAATGTAGTTAAACAAAATGGTGTTAGAGTAATGTAGTTAAAAGGTTGTTAGGGCAGTTAGAGTAATGTAGTTAAACAAAATGGTGTTAGAGTAATGTAGTTAAACAAAATGGCGTTAGAGTAATGTAGTAAAAAGGTTGTTAGGGTAGTTAGAGTAATGTAGTTAAAAGGTTGTTAGGGTAGTTAGAGTAATGTAGTTAAAAGGTTGTTAGAGTAGTTAGAGTAATGTAGTTAAAAGGTTGTTAGGGTAGTTAGAGAAATGTAGTTAAACAAAATGTGCACAAACAGGTTATGTGTATCCTGACATATCTGAACTATTTCTCACAACACTGTAAAAGGTTAAGAGCAGTACTCCATATCAAAAAGATGACGAGTAAGAAATGATCCCATGACCTGAACATGTAACTGCAATTAAAGGTCTGGTAAGGTTGTCCTGAACTTACACTGTTTTTCTGATTTATTTATGTTAATAATGATATACTTATATATAAACAAAAAAATATGGGCCTGAATGTTAAATATACTTCTCTCTAACTAACATAATGAAATGGTATATTTCACAAAAATGAATTTAACAACTGTCTTAGAAGTATACTGAACATTTTATTGGGTAACAAAACTACACATTTTATCAAAACATATCATGACATTTAGATAATTCATTTGAAAAACAAGAAAATCCACAAAGAAGACAGTGTCAGTCTTTAGGCCCTCTATCAATTCTCATTATGTTGACATTAATTGAAGAGTTGATAATGACTGCAATATTATGTATAGATTTGATTGATTGAATTAAATAGCATCTCAGATTGATTGTTACAAGATATGAAATATAAATGCATACAGTTTCATAACCCTAAAAATATAGATTAGAAAATGTAACATCCAGTCAAATAAAAAATAGCATAATAATATGATCAGTCTTTATGTGAAATAGTGTTCTGTTGTTTCTCCTATGTGTCTGAGGTGCTTCTCTCTATGTTGCTGCCCTCTGTCTGTGAGCTGAGGAATTGTGGCATCTTCACATCCAGGCTACAGTTGATGGGCACCACTTTCTCAGCCACCTCCTCAGCAGATGATGGATTCTTTCGAGCCTCGATGTGGAGCTTCCCATCATGATCCAGGGAGCAGGTGACAGTCTCAGGATTCACCCCATCAGGCAGATCAAATTCCTGTCTGAACTCCTGGCATCTGGAAGAGTAAGAGCCTTCCCCATCATCCGGCTTCTTCTCTGTCTTCCCACTGACTCTCAGCTTCCTGCCCATCTGCTTGACAGACAGCTCCTCTGGGGAGAAGTCTTTAGTCTCCAGTGCCAGGGCAAAACCCTCTTTCTCCAGCGTGTAGGAGACTGGTTGGATGACCACAGAGACTGGGACATGGTCCATCTCTCCAAAGATGTGCTGCTGATGTTTCTCCATTAGCTCCAGACTGCTCTTGATCTCCAGCATGTTTCTCTGCTGTAAATACCGCTGGCAGAGAAGAGGTTGGACCTCTGGCCAAAGACTGCGCACAGGCCAGTAGAAGTCCATCAATGGGCTGAGGGAAGACTGGAATACTCGGGAGCACAGCATCTTCAGTCAATTTTAATGTTGAGTCCCCTTGCTCTGAGATTGTACCGTGTGTTCAGTGTTGATTTCTGTCAAAGCAGTGGGAGTTTCACAGCTTTTACATTCTTTCACTTGTAGCTCCAGTGTCTTCAGGAACTTTCCTGTCTTTGCCTCAGTTCTCCACTGGGTGTCACCGTGGGAGTAATTTTCTACATTTGGATGTTCAGTAATAGAAATGGCTGTGCACATATTTCGTCCTTTATCTGTGATGATATTGGGTATATTTTTTTCCCTATGTGTTTCCCAGCACTCCAGGTCATTAGTACGTCTCCCATAAGTTTTCCTTATACACTCCAAGATTAAAAAAGCATAGGCTTACTTTCAAATGGGCAGGACCAGAATGGTTGCAGAATGTCAATTTTCACCATTGTAACTATAGACTATAGTTTTCAAATAGCTTTCATTTTTCATATGTAATTTGCAAGGCTATGAATGGCAAGGCAGAACAACTATATAGGCCAACCTGACTGACAGTGATTTCAGCTGCTCATTGAAAATTACATTTCCTATTCAAGTCATGCAAAAAAGCTTTTTTTCTGAAACGGATATTGCCTGTTAGATATGCTTCATATTCATGCCCATGTCAATATCAGGACAGGCAGCCTAGCAGTGACTCAGGCTACTTGAGATTAAGTGAAAAATGTGATCTGCATAGGGACATATCATGCTTAGTCATTGTGCAGTATGTGCAAACTGAATTTCACAGACTAGAGGAAAATTGTGTTAAGTTTAATGAATTTTCCTTATTTCATAGGACAGACGATTTATGCTATTCTGTGGGTTGCGTACGGTGCAAAAAATGTATGATTATATAGTATAGCAACTATATAGCCTCACCCCGGTTCCCTGCCTAGTCTATTCAAATCGAATTGTATTGGTTAATTGGCTAGTCTATCTGGTTGAAAGAGCAACGATAAACTGTTATAAATAACAAGCTCCTTTATCAGAAATGTCGGATTACAACGGTAGAAAAATATTAAAACATACTGTTTTGAAAGCCTGTTATAAAAATCTTTTTAGGGGCGATTTTCACTGCTGACAATCGAAACCGGAAGTTACAGTTTCCACTTCCAGGAAGTTTAGCCAATATATTTCTTGTTCCCAGTGGGACTGTTGTAAAAATGGCGGCGCCTCGTCGCCCTTCTCAGCAGCAGCAACAACAACAGAGCATATCCTCGCCATCTCGCAGTACTTATCTTTCCCTCACTCCTCCGGGATCTCCTACAGTTCCCGGTGGTGGAGTAATTTTGGCTCCAGCCGGTGCTGAACTAGACAGCGCCGGTGATCAGGAGTTAACTCCGGCCTCCCCCGATATCCCCGTCCCGGCCCTGAGCAGTAGCACTAGCTCCTCTAACGTTAGTACCACCGGGGGTGGCATCAGCGCTGGCCCCAGTCCTGACTCGGGCAGCACTAGCCCCGCGGGCGGCGACTGCGGGACAAGCGGGGCTTTCAGAGAGTTGTTTGAAGCCTGTCGCACTGGGGATGTATCGCGGGTGAAGAGGCTGGTGGATACGGTTAACGTCAATGCCAAGGACATGGCTGGTCGAAAATCCACTCCTCTGCACTTCGCTGCAGGTAGCGTTTACGATGGCGTATTGGCGACCCGTATTGTCATGCTATCCTCACTATGACGAGCTGGTTTGTTTTGCTAACTAGTAGCTAGCCAACTACTTCGGTAAATAGTTAACTACCTAACTAACAAGTTTTCCTAGGCCAACCTTTTATAGATATCTTGCCCACTCTGTTTGTTAGCTAGTTAACAAACGTTGGTTACAAACTTGGATAGGTAGTTAGCTAATGTTAGGCTAGCTAGATTGTCGAAAGGACCTAGCCAGCTTGTCAAACAAAATGGACTCCCCCTTCGGTTAGGGGTACGGGGTGCTATTAGCCAGCAAGTTGTAGTCAGCAAGTTGCAATAAAAAAAGTACAGGCCCTGCCAAGTAGTCAGGCAGCCAGCGTAATTAATCTAAAAACAATTGTAGATCACTAACTAGCAAGTTGGCTTGGTAAGATATCCTTGTATTAAACAAGGAATTTGGCAGGCAAACAAAAAATACAGAAGTAGATGTGACACACACAACCATTGTCTATTCATAATAAACAAAGGAAATATGTTAAATAATGATAGGAGGTTGTGTTACACTGTATTAGTGACACATTCGTGGCAGGACGTCCTATGGATGATAAACGCACCTTCAAGGCTGCCTCTAGCCTTTTAGGGCCCCTAAGCGAGATTTATTTGGGGGGGGGCTCTAACATATTTTTTTTATATTTTTTTTCAGTTAAGCAGATTACTTGCAATTGTTTACATTTTAATGACCTTTGCCATCTTAATATGATATCTGTGTGAGAATGTCTAACGCAATCAATGTGCCCCCCCTGGAGGGCAGGGCCACTGGGCACGTGCCCTGTGTTCCCAGTCAGTATTCCGCCATGATAGGGTTGCACATTTTGGGGAATTTTCAGAGGTGGAAACTTTCCGTGGGAATATATGCTAATTAATACCATTTAAATGTAGGTGTTTTTTGCATTGGATACATTTACCATATCATATGGAGACAAACATAAACCTTTTACCTTATCACAAGTAGATGTAATAATTTGCAATTACATCTACTTATGATGTCTTTCCAATATAAATAAAAACAATTTAGTTATGAATTGAATTTTAAGTAAATTAGTTGACTCTTCACATGGGATGATTTCACTTAACAACAAAATAAAGGGAATATTGAATGATCCCCAATGATCCATCGCATCTCCCCAAAACATTTTCAACATGCATCTGTAAAATGATAGTCAAGAAACTAAAGCTTTGGTTGTCTTCCGTTCAGGCTTCCATGCCTTCTCCCTGGGCCTCCTCTTTCCAACCCTGTTGAGGATGGCTCGTTGTAAGGCTGGCCACCAATTTTTCAACCCTTTTATTGATCAGCCTATTGCGTGCTTTGGTGTGTGTGTGTTCCCAAACAAGGACCAGTTGCGCTCTGAGGCGGCTGATGTTGGTGGGATTTGGAGGATGATTGAGACAACAGGAAAGAGCCTCAGATCCACAAAGTCCCTTCCACCAGGTGGCTGATGCAATATGGCAGTTGTGCTAACATATCTCATCTCCATCCCAAAGCCCTTGCTTGGAAGTGTACTTTGCCAGACTGTCAAGAACCTTGCCCTCATCCAGACCAAGGTGGCGAGTCACGGGAGTGATGACACCATAGGCCTTGTTGATCTCTGCACCAGACGGGATGCTCTTGCCAGCATACTTGGGGTCCAACATGTACACTGCGGCGTGTATGGGCTTCAGGCAGAAGTCTTCAAGCTTTTTGATGTATTTCAGAACTACAGTTTCCTCTGCTCGGAGCAACAGTGAAGTGGGCAGGGAAGTATGTATTTATTCTCTTACATCTGCAAGCAGAGTCTGAACATCAGACAGGATGGCATTGTCGCCCTCAATCCGTGCAGTGGCTACTGCTATAGGTTTCAGGAGTTTCAGGCTGCTTACCACTCTCTCCCAAAATACATCATCCAGGAGGATCCTCTTGATGGGGCAGTCCATATCAGCAGACTGTGATATGGCCATTTCTTGGAGAGATTCTTTCCCTTTCAGGAGACTATCAAACGTGATGACAACACCACCCCAATGGGTGTTGCTGGGCAGCTATAATGTGGTGCTCTTATTCTTCTCAAGTTGCTTGGTGAGGTAGATTGCTGCTATAACTTGATGACCCTTCACATACCTAACCATTTATTTGGCTCTCTTGTAGAGTGTATCCATTGTTCATCAGTGCCATGATGTCCTAGAGGAGCAGATTCAATGCATGAGCAGCACAGCCAATGGTTGTGATGTAAGGGTAGGACTCCTCCGCTTTAGACCAAGCAGCCTTCATGTTCACAGCATTGTCTGTCACCAGTGCAAATACCTTCTGTGGTCCAATGTCATTGATGACTGCCTTCAGCTCATCTGCAATGTAGAGACCGGTGTGTCTGTTGTCCCTTGTCTGTGCTCTTGTAGAATACTGCTTGAGGGGAGGAGATGTAATTAATTATTCCTTACCCATGAATATTTGACCACCCATCAGAGATAATTGCAATACAGTCTGCTTTCTCTATGATTTGCTTGACCTTTACTTGATATCTGCATCCAGCAAATTAGTAGAAGACAATTCAGAAATATCTTCCAATACACATTGCCTGTGAGCATCAGAGATGAACCAGTTGCATACACAGCTCGAGCAAGACATTCATCAGCATTTCTGACTACGTTCCTCTATTGAGTCAACAAAAACTTCTGATTCCAGGAGGACTGTTGCTATCATTAAGGTGTCTGATTCATAATTTTCACCTTGAATAGAAGTAGAGGGACTTTTATCAGAGGTTACTTGTTGTGAATGCTGAGGGAACTTTATGCACTTGGCCAGATGATTTTGCATCTTTGTTGCATTCTTCACATATGATTTGGCATAGTATTTGCAAATGTACACATTTTCCTTCTACATTCGCTGCAGTGAAATGTCTCCACACATCAGATAGTGCCCGTGGCATTTTCCTGTAATGATTAGAAAAACAAATTAGTTAAAAAAACGAATACAATTTCATGTTCAGATAAATAGTTAAGCAGTTCGATTAAACAACTCCTTTGTAAAATACATGTTTTAAATTTGAATATGTATGGAAACAGGTGAATTAACACACCTCAGTTAGCAGGTTCAAGCAAGCTAAAACCCACATGGTAGCAAAAACTAACTAGCAGAAATTGTTGACAAGGTGGAAATGATTGAAACACACTTTGCTGTAGGCTACTATTAACTTGTTAACAATAAATAATCTATGTCAAATAAAACATATTCACCCCACCCAGTGTTGTTATCAAAATTGACCGGAAATCATGTAGTCCTTGGCTCAGACAGTGTAGTAGTGTGGGCTCAATAGCATCTCATTAGTGCCCAATATCTTGATTATCAGCTGTACATGTGATGGAAGAATGCACTGTGCATGCAGAGGGTTGCAATTCCATTGAATTGGAGATAGTTTAACCCAAATTACGCCACAAGACCTAGAATTGCCTTGTGTACCCCACAAAAAAGGTTCACTGTTAATAGCTAACTTTTTTGAAGAATTTAAGCAAAATTCCCCAAATTCCAGGGCTTAACTTCCCTTGAAAAATTTCCCGAAATTTCCCGAAAGTTTCCGCCCCTTTGTAACCCTAGCCATGATTATTACAAGTTTGATGGCTAGACCACCAATCTAATCTAAAAATGTTTAGATGACATGGCTAATTGAGTGATTGCTTGACATAACAAGAGAAACTGCTGATGGACAACCAAATTTAGAAATGCACTTGGGGACCTTCAATGCTGCAGACATTTTTTGGTACACTTCCCCAGATCTGTGCCTCGACACAATCCTGTCTCGGAGCTCTACGGACGATTTCTTCGACCTTATGGCTTGGTTTTTGCTCTAGCATGCACTGTCAACTGTGGGACCTTATATAGACAGGTGTGCCTTTCCAAATCCTGTCCAGTCAATTGAATTTACCACAGGTCTGGAATCTGTGGAAACATCTCAAAGATGATCATTGGAAAGAGGATGAACCTGAGCTCAATTTTGAGTGTCATAGCAAAGGATCTGAATACAAAAGTTTGGACACACCTACTAATTCCAGGGTTTTTCTTAATTTTTACTGCTTTCTATGTTGTAGAATTATAGCGAAGACATAAACTATGAAATAACACATATGGAATCATGTAGTATTACATGTCTTCACTATTTTTCTACAATGTAGGAAATAGAAAAAATAAAGAAAAACCCTTGAATGAGTAGGTGTTTCTAAACTTTTGACTGGTACTGTATATGTATAAAATGATTCCTATGTTTTGGTCAGGGGGCCACCTAAGTGAGCGTTTATGCATGGAACTGGCCCAGCCCACCTGATAATCTTTCCACCCTTTCCTTTACTTTGTAGGATTTGGGAGGAAGGATGTTGTAGAGCACCTCCTTGAGACAGGCGCCAATGTTCACGCCCGTGATGATGGAGGTTTGATCCCTCTGCATAATGCCTGCTCTTTTGGCCACGCTGAAGTGGTCAGCCTGCTCCTCTGTCAGGGTGCCGACCCAAACGCCCGGGACAGCTGGAACTACACACCACTCCACGAGGCTGCCATCAAGGGCAAATTAGACGTGTGCATCGGTAAGAACCGTTTATAAGCCAACAAGCAACTTATATGCTTGCTTTGCATCTTGTGCTAACTTTACTAACTTTTTTCAGTTTTATATAAGATAATATAGGCCTAGCATGTCTTTGAATGCAAATATAAGGTTACTCTGTCATGGAGGGCTCAATTACTAGCCTAATGCTTTAGAAGTAGATATGAGATAATGAGAATGCTATGGTCTGCTCTGCTGCTGAGTATTGCATCAGGACTTTCAACCAGGTTGTTTTACACTGAGACCAAAATGTCACCACCTAGTGATTTCATCAATGAGTCACAACCCCAAATGACATAATAGTATTTTCTGACCAGGCCATAACGGTCTGGTCCTGACAGTCTCCCTGTCCGCAGGGAGATAAACCACATACCATTTGAACATCAGGCCAGAACAGTTTCTCTGGGCAGAAACTAAACCGCCTCTGTAACTTACTTAGGCCTATTTAATGACAAGATACTTTATCTCCCATCGCTGTAATGAAATAGTCCTTGCATTTTAGCATCCATTTCTTTTAATTGTGTTCTACTATATTTGTTGGCTCTTGTGTTTGCAGCTGGTTTCTAATTGCTGTCTTTCTACTGTGAAATGAGCAGTGTGGCACAGGGAAGCATACATTATTCTCTCTGGTAATGGGGGGGTGGAACTGATAGTTGCATATCATTTTTGTTCTATACTATATCGATATTTGACTCCAAGTATCTATTTGTAAAACAAATTACGGTAGAGATGGCTAGTCGGCTGTACATCTGCCATAACTCAGGAATTTTTCATCCTCGATCTTTTTAAATAGAGAGCCAACATGTTTTCAGCACTTTTATTTCCCTGACTGATCAAAACGTGTCTCTCTGCAGCAGACATATAGTGAGCAATTTGTTTGGAACATCAAATCGCAATAAACTCGCAGTATTGAGTTGCAATACATATAGCAGGGATCATCAACTAGATTCAGCCGCGGGCCATTTTCTTTTCTTGAGCGGATGATCAGGGGTCCGGAACATAATTACGAATCATTTTTGTAGACTACAAATTGAACGCAAGAAGCCCAAGCAGATATAATATTTGACTAAAACATAATAATTTCAAACCTTGCTTACATTTGTATACTATCACATATATATCTCTCTTATGTGTGGGAGTACTTTGGAACAGATTTCCAAAATTAAAATCACTTAGAGCTGATTTGCTGGTGTTTTTACAGTCTTTTATATCCAACAATATTAATTTATTAATATTATTATTATTATTATTATTATCTTTTTGCGCAGAAAACGTGGGGGGCCAACTAAAATCTGCCCGTTGGAGATCCCTGATATATATAGAATCGTGAGAATCGCAGTACATATTGTATAAGCACCAAAGTATCATGAGGGTTCCTTGGCAATTCCCAGACCCACTGGTGTGTAATGAGCTGTATTATGTTGGTGTGTAATACTCCGATCCAGACTTACTCTGATGGCTCTGCTTTCTTCCCAGACAATTATTATTGAGGAGAATATTTGAAAGCACTAGGGATGTGCATCTTACCCTTTCAAGACAATTCAATACATAACCAGATACATGGGCTCTGATACAGGAACGATATGCTTCAGTTTGAAACTATTTGCTGCGGTTTGATTTGAGAACAAATCGATGCAATTTGGTTCGATACGATTCAATGCCCTTACATTAGTTGCATAAACACATTCATTTTCCAGTTTCCAAATAAAAAATAGCTGCTGATGGATTTCATGAGCTGGGCCTCTATGAGCTGGGCCTCTATGAGCTGGAACTGACTGTGTGTGAGTAGAATATGTATGTCTATGGTGTATGTATTATCTATGCACCTGAGCTTAGCCATAAGGGAGCCTAGGCATTTACCATCCCATTACCACTATCAGATTAGGAGGGGGGCAATGTAGCCTATGTTTTTTTTGTCCCCACACTTTGGTTCTGAAATCACCATCACCCACTAATTATCTTGTCATTTTTGCAGATTAAGTGCTTGAGCTAGTAATGTATAAATATTTATAATTTACAAATGAGCTATGACATAGCCAATGAATATATAGCACAACTTTGGATTTCACCCCCATCTCAAAATCTAATTGTTTTGACCTTTTGGAAGGTGTTTTGGAGTGAGCTTCTTTTCTCCTCCAGCTTTGGCGCCTCGCAAAAGTGGATTGCTGTCCTTGTTATGAAATGAGGAACTTAATCCTGTGTATGTAAAAATGTTGCCGATGGTGAACCTGAACAATCAAAACGATATCTATTGTAAGCCCCGTTCAGATGAGTTGTCTCTGGTAACAAGCTTACTTTTATCCCAGTAAAATACCATTTTAAACAGCGAATAGATAACAATAATAACCCTGCCAAATTACAATACATTCGGAAAGTATTCTGGCACCTTCCCTTTTCCACATTTTGTTATGTAACTACACAACCATCTCTGCAGCACTCCACCTATCTGACCTTTATGGTAGAGTAGCCAGACAGAAGCCACTCCTCAGTAAAAGGCACATGACAGTCTGCTTGGAGTTTGCCAAAAGGCACCTAAAGGACTCTGACATTGAGAAACAAGATTCTCTGGTCTGATGAAACCAAGATTGAACTCTTTGGCCTAAATGCCAAGCGTCACATCTGGAAGAAACCTGGTACCATTCCTACGGTGAAGCATGGTTGTGGCAGCATCATGCTGTGGGATGTTTTTCAGCGGCAGGGACTGGGAGACTAGTCAGGATCGAAGGAAAGATGAATGGAGCAAAGTACAAAAATATCCTTGATGAAAGGATCAGGACCGCACTCTCGAACAGGACCATGACCCTAAGCACACAGCGAAGACAATGCAGGAGTGGCTTCGGGATAAATCTCTGAATGCCCTTGAGTGGACCAGCCAGAGCCCAGACTTCAACCAGATCAAAAATCTCTGAGAGACCTGAAAATAGCTGTGCAGCAGCGCTGCCATCCAACCTGACAGAGCTTGAGAGGATCTGCAGAGAAGAATGGGAGAATCTCCCCAAATACAGGTGTACCAAGCTTGTAGCATCATATCCAAGAAGACTCGAGGCTGTAATTGCTGCCAAAGGTGCTTCAACAAAGTACTGAGTAAAGGGTCTGAATACTTATGTAAATGTAATAGTTCAGTTTATTTTTAATACATTTGCTAAAATGTCTAAAAACCTATTTTTGCTTTGTCGTTATGGGGTATTGTGTATAGCTTGATGAGGGGAAAAAACCATTTAATCCCTTTTAGAATAAGACTGTAATGTAACAACATTTGGAAAATATCAAGGGGTCTGAATATTTTCCGAATGCACTGTACATACAGTACCAGTCAAAAGTTTGGAAGCACCTACTCAATCAAGGGATTTTATTTGTTACTATTTTCTACATTGTAGAATAATAGTAAAGACATCAAAACTATGACATAACACATATGGAATCATGTAGTAACCAAAACAGTGTTAAACAAATCAAAATATATTTGAGGTTCTTCAAAGTAGCCACCCTTTGTCTTGATGACAGCTTTGCACACTCTTGGCCTTCTCTCAACCAGCTTCATTAGCTAGTCACCTGTAATGCTTTTCGAACAGTCTTGAAAGGAGTTCCAACATTTCTTGAACACTTGTTTGCTGTTGTTCCTTCACTCTGCGGTCCAACTCATCCCAAACCATCTCAATTGGGTTGAGGACGGGTGATTGTGTTGGGTCATTGTCCTGTTGAAAAACAAGTGATAGTCCCACTAAGCGCAAACCAGATGGATGTTGTATTGCTGCAGAATGCTCTAGTAGCCAAGCTGGTTAAGTGTCCCTTGCATTCTAAATAAATCACTGACAGTGTCACCAGCAAAGCACCATCACACCTCCACGCTTCACGGTGGGAACCACACATGCGGAGATCTTCCGTTAACCTACTCTACGTCTCATTGAAACACGGCGGTTAGAACGAAAAATCTCACATTTGGACTCATCAGACCAAAGGACAGGTTTCCACCAGTCTAATGTCCATTGCTCGTGTTTCTTGGCCCAAGCACGTCTCTTCTTCTTATTGGTGTCCTTTAGTAGTGGTTTCTTTGCGGCAATTAGACCATGAAGGCCTGACTCATGCAGTCTCCTCTGAACAGTTGACGTTGACATGTCTGTTACTTGAACTCTGTGAAGCATTTATTTGGGCTGCAATCTGAGGTGCAGTTAATTGTCAATTTCTGAGGCTGGTAACTCTAATGAACTTATCCTCTGCGGCAGAGGTAACTCTGGGCCTTCCTTTCCTGTGGCAGTCCTCAAGAGAGCCAGTTTCATCATAGCGCTTGATGGTTTTAGCGACTGCACTTGAAGAAATGCTGTTTTGCAATAATATGGACTTAGCCCTATTTGGTAAAAGACCATCTTCTGTCTACCAACCCTACCTTGTCACAACACAACTGATTGGCTCAAACACATGAAGAAGGAAAGTATTTCCACAAATTCACTTTTAACAAGGCACACCTGTTAATTGAAATGCATTCCAGGTGACTACCTCATGAAGCTGGTTAAGACAGTGCCAAGAGTGTACAAAGCTGCTATCAATGAAAAGGGTGGCTATTTGAAGAATCTGAAATGTATTTAGATTATTTTTTACACTTTTTTTTGGTTACTACATGATTCCATGTGTTATTTCATAGTTGTGATGTCATCACTATTTTACAATGTAGAAAATAGTACAAATAAAGAAAAACCCTTGAATGAGTAGGTGTGTTCAAACTTTTGACTGGTATTCCCCGCCCCCATCCAAACCAATCAACACCACAACCCACCCGATGTGCCAACAACCTTCATAAAGAACAAAAGAGGAAAAAAGACAAGAACAAAGGAAAACAACAATGCAAATCCAGATGGTGTGTGTGCTGCTGTTTGTCAAGGTTTGGCATGTAATGAATCGCTCATGCTCTTCCCCGTGCTTTTGCATGTCTCTGATGTGGTTTATATACACTGCTCAAAAAAATAAAGGGAACACTTAAACAACACAATGTAACTCCAAGTCAATCACACTTCTGCGAAATCAATCTGTCCACTTAGCAAGCAACACTGATTGACAATCATTTTCACATGCTGTTGTGCAAATGGAATAGACAACAGGTGGAAATTTATAGGCAATTAGCAAGACACCCCAAATAAAGGAGTGGTTCTGCAGGTGCTAACCACAGACCACTTCTCAGTTCCTGTGCTTCCTGGCTGATGTTTTGGTCACTTTTGAATGCTGGCGGTGCTTTCACTCTAGTGGTAGCATGAGACGGAGTCTAAAACCCACACAAGTGGCTCAGGTATTGCAGCTCATCCAGGATGGCACATCAATGTGAGATGTGTCAAGAAGGTTTGCTGTGTCAGTCAGCGTAGTGTCCAGAGCATGGAGGCGCTACCAGGAGACAGGCCAGTACATCAGGAGACGTGGAGGAGGCCGTAGGAGGGCAACAACCCAGCAGCAGGACCGCTACCTCCGCCTTTGTGCAAGGAGTAGCACTGCCAGAGCCCTGCAAAACGACCTCCAGCAGGCCACAAATGTGCATGTGTCTGCTCAAACGGTCTGAAACGGACTCCATGAGGGTGGTATGAGGGCCCGACGTCCACAGGTGGGGGTTGTGCTTACAGCCCAACAACGTGCAGGACGTTTGGCATTTGCCAGAGAACACCAAGAGTGGCAAATTCGCCACTGGCGCCCTGTGCTCTTCACAGATGAAGGCAGGTTCACACTGAGCACGTGACAGACGTGACAGAGTCTGGAGACGCCATGGAGAACATTCTGCTGCCTGCAACATCCTCCAGCATGATCGGTTTGGCGGTGGGTCAGTCATGGTGTGGGGTGGCATTTCTTTGGGGGGCCGCACAGCCCTCCATGTGCTCGCCAGAGGTAGCCTGACTGCCATTTGGTACCGAGATGAGATCTTCAGACCCCTTGTGAGACCAAATGCTGGTGCGGTTGGCCCTGGGTTCCTCCTAATGCAAGATAATGCTAGAACTCATGTGGCTGGAGTGTGTCAGCAGTTCCTGCAAGAGGAAGGCATTGATGCTATGGACTGGCCCGCCTGTTCCCCAGACCTGAATCCAATTGAGCACATCTGGGACATCATGTCTCGCTCCATCCACCAACAGACTGTCCAGGAGTTGGCGGATGCTTTAGTCCAGGTCTGGGAGGATATCCCTCAGGAGACCATCCGCCACCTCATCAGGAGCATGCCCAGGCGTTGTAGGGATGTCATACAGGCACGTGGAGGCCACACACACTACTGAGCCTCATTTTGACTTGTTTTAAGGACATTACATCAAAGTTGGATCAGCCTGTAGTGTGGTTTTCCACTTTAATTTTGAGTGTGACTCCAAATCTAGACCTCCATGGGTTGATAAATTTGATTTCCATGGATAATTTTTGTGTTATTTTGTTGTCAGCACATTCAACTATGTAAAGAAAAAAGTATTTAATAAGAATATTTAATTCATTCAGATCTATGATGTGTTTTTTTAGTGTTCCCTTTATTTTTTTGAGCAGTGTAGTTGTGTGTGTTGTTTCCTTCCAAGCGACTACCCTAATATCAGCAGTGCTAGTGAATGAATAGAAAAGCATTCCCTCTGCTCATCTCACTCCAGCTTGTAATTATCAAACACATTTCTCACTCAGAGACCAGTAACATTGAACAGGCTTCCATTCACTAGCTAACAGTGTTGCCTCCTTTTGAACTGTAGGTGTTTTTGTACAGGCTCCTTTGTTAGTCCTCCTGCTCCATCTGCTGTCAGCTGGCTGCAGTCATTAGACCCCCTCCAACCTCTGCATGTTGTTAGCTAGCTCTGTCTGTCCAATGTGGCTGCTGTTTGTACGGTGCCTTCAGAAAGTATTCAGACCCCTTGACCTTTTCCACATGTTGTTACATTACAGCCTTATTCTAAAATTGATAAAATATTTTTCCCCCTCAATCTACGCGCAATGCCACATAATGACAAAGCAAAACATTTTTTCGAAATTTTTGCAAATGTATTAAAAATTAACTGAAATATTACATTTACTTAACTATTCAGACCCTTTACTCAGTACTTTGTTGAATCACCTTTGGCAGTGATTACAGCCTTGATTATTCTTGGGTATGACACTACAAGCTTGGCACACCTGTATTTGGTTAGTTTTTCCCATTTCTCTCTGCAGATCCTATCAAGCTCTGTCAGGTTGGATGGGGAGCATTGCTGCAAAGCTATTTTCCAGTCTCTCCAGAGATGTTAGATCGGGTTCAAGTCTGAGCTCTGGTTGGGCGACTCAAGGACATTCAGAGACTTGTCCCGAAGCCACACTCCTGCGTTGTCTTGGCTGTGTGCTTAGGGTCGTTGTCCTGTTGGAAGGTAAACCTTCGTCCTACTCTGAGGTCCTGAGCGCTCTGGAGCATGTTATCAAGGATCTTTTTGTACTTTGCTCCGTTTATCTTTGCCTCGATCCTGACTAGTCTACCAGTCCCTGCTGCTGAAAAACATCCCCACAGCATGATGCTGCCACCACCGCGCTTCACTGTAGGGATGGTGCCAGGTTTCCTCCAGACATGACGCTTGGAATTAAGGCCAAAGAATTCAATCTTGGTTTCATCAGACCAGAGAATCTTGTTTCTCATGGTCTGACATTCTTTAGGTGCCTTTTGGCAAACTCCAATCGGGCTGTCATGTGCCTTTTTACTGAGGTGTGGCTTCTGTTTGGCCACTATACCATAAAGGTCAGATGGGTGGAGTGCTGCATAAATGGTTGGTCTTCTGGAAGGTTCCACCATCTCCACAGAGGATCTCTGTCAGAGTGACCATCGGGTTCTTGGTCACCTCCCTGACTAAGGCCCTTCTTCCCTGATTGCTCAATTGGACGGGAGGCCAGCTCTAGGAAGAGTCTTGGTGGTTCCACACTTCTTCCATTTAAGAATGATGGAGGCAACTGTGTTCTTGGGAGCCTTCGATGTTGCAGACATTTTTTGGTACCCTTCTTTAGATCTGTGCCTCGACACAATCCTGTCTCTGAGCTCTACAGATAATTCCTTCGACCTCATGGCTTGGTTTTTGCTCTGACATGCACTGTCAACTGTGGGACCTTATATAGACAGGTGTGTGCCTTTCCAAGTCATGTCCAATCAATTGAATTTACGACAGGTAGACTCCAAGTTCTAGAAACATCTCAAAGGTGAGCAATGGATACAGGATGCCATTGAGCTAAATTTTGAATTTCATAGCAAAGGGTCTGAATACTTATGCAAATAAGGTATTTCTTTCATTTCTAAAAACCTGTTTTCGCTTTGTCATTATGGGGTATTTATTGCGTGTAGATTGCTGAGAAATTGTTTGAGATTAAGGCTGTAATGTATCAATGTGGGGTCTGAATACTTTCCGAAGGCACTGTGTGTTAAGCACTCCTCCCCTCTAATTGTTCTCTACGATGATATCGGGGATGGGACTGTTGATTTGTCTATGTTCATTAGTCACATGCGATGTCGCCGACAACACTTGGCCGATTTTTAACAAAACTAGGGTGAATGATCCGTCTTGCCATAGAGATCCGGCATTTACAAACTGACACTGAGTTGGCCCAAGGCGGGAGCTATAGTAATGAACTGAAATGTGCTAGTCACACGCGTCATCTCAATTGTCCCAAGGGGAGGTGGGGGATGACGTTTTTAAAATGTATTTTTTATTTTTTTAAACCTTTATCTAACTAGGCAACTGTTGCTGTGTTTGTTACTGTTGTAAGTGTTACTGATGTTGTTAGCCAGCTGCACTCACAACATCATGGAACAAGGAGAGAAAAGAGGGCCAGGCGTGTGTGTGTGTTTGGAGGGTGGAGGTCACTTAGTAGTTTGTTGGTTTACAGTATGAGGGGGAAGGAGGTGTTGCTGTTATACAGAGTGCTGCACAGGAGCAGCTGAGCCCCCCTCTCACTTTCTTTCTCTCTCAATTTCAAATAAATTCTCTCTCAATTTAAATTATCTTGTTCGCTCGCGCTCTCTTCTCTCCTCTCTCCCTTCTCTCTGATGTGTGACAGATAGATAGGCAGTCTGCATGCAGGTCAGGGAGGCTGTCAGACGAGCGCCTGTGAATCTTTAGTACCCCATCGGCATAATTTCCCCCTTGCCACAACCCCTATCCCAACCCCCCTCAATCTCTAAACTGCCCTCTCCACCATCACGCCACCCCCCAACCCTCCCCTTTTCTAGCTACTAGCCAACATGGCAGTATATCTTTTTGGGGGTGTTAATGTTAAAACAATATTTGCCCTGAATGTTTCTTGTATTACCTACAGCCGAAAAATAACTTTTGGACATTAGATCGGTTGTCCCTCAACAGAGGTTTAAGCAGAAATTCAACTTCCCTGACCTGGATCCTTTGAACTTCCTGAGGCAGCTCTATTCACCCCTGGGGCTAAAGTAGACAACCTCATGGCGAAGATCTCCTTCCAGACATACATCAAGGACTGTAAACCCAATTTTTTTTTACTGAATCCTGTTCTCTCTCTGGATATATTGGCCACATCCATTTAACAGGAAGAAAAAACATGATTACATGAATGTGGTAACATACAGGAACTTAAGTCCTTTTGTTTTCCCGGTCTGGAATACCTCACCATCAAATGCAAACCGCATTACCTCCCGGGATGATCATTTTCTTAGGTCATAATCACTGCCGTGTATATTACCCCCCAAGCCGGCACCGCAACGGCTCTAAAGGAACTATACTGGACTTGTGTAAACAGGAAACCGCATGTCCTGAGACCACATTTTAGTGTAGCTGGGGACTTTAATAAAGAAAACTCTACCGACATTCTATCAACACATCTCCTGTGCTACACACGCATCACGTACCCTGGATCACTGCTACTCTCCCTTCTGGGATGGCTACAAGGCCCTTACCTCCCTTTGGTAAATCGGATCATGCCTCCATTCTGCTCCTCCCCACCTATAGGCCGAAACTTAAACTGGAGCACCCGTGGTGAGGACTGTTCAGTGTTGGTCTGACCAGTTGGAATATGTTCTTCAAGATTGTTTTGATCACGCCGACTGGAAATGTTCAGGGTCGCCTCTGAGAATAGACATATGCACTGACATATGTCAAGATTGTTGTTCCCACTGTGACATCTTAGAATTTATCCAAACCAAAAACGTGGATAGGAGGCAGCATTCGTGAAAACTGAAAGCGCGAACCACCATATTTAACCATTGCAAGTTGACTGGAAACATGGACAAACAGACCAGTTATGACCTCCGTAAGGCAATACGAGGCAAAATGACACTAGAGGGACAAAGTGGAGTCACAATTCAATGGCTCAGACATGAGATGTATGTGGCAGAGACCACAGACTATCACGGTTTATAAAGAGAAAGCCAGCCACGTCGTGGACCCCTATGTCTTGCTCCTGGAATAGCTAAACACCTTCGCCCGTTTTCAGGAAAACTTGATCGAGCCACCAACGCTGGCTCATGAGGACTGTGTATTCTCGTTCTCGGTGGCCGCATATGTTTACCATCGCAAGGCTGCCAGCCCAGACGGCATCCCAAACTGCGTCTTCAGACCATGTGCAGACCAGCTTGCTGTAGTGTTTACGGACACATTTGATCTATTCCTATTCGTCTGTTGTCCCCACTTGCTTCAAGATGTACACCATTGTTCCTGAATCCAAAAAAGCGAAGGTAACTGAATTAAATGAATATTGCCCCGTAACACTTATTTACTTCTGCCATCATGAAGTGCTTTGAGAGGCTAGTTAAGGACCACATAACCTTAACCGGCAACCTAGACCCACTACAATTCCGATTTAAAAACTCAACAGCTCCACGGACGACTTAATTACTGTTGCATTGCACACTGCCCTATCCCACATGGACAAGAGAAATACGCATGTAAGAATGTTGTTCATCGACTACAGCTCAGCCATCTACACCATAGTTCCCTCCTAACTCATCACTAGCTCAGGGCCCTGGGTCTGAACCTCTCCCTGTGCAACTGTGTTCTGGACTTCTGGCTCAGCTCCCTCCTGTAAATGTTCACCCATGACTGCGTGGCCACGTATGTCGCCAGCTCAATCATCAAGTTTGCTGACGACAACAGTGGTCGGCCTGATTACCAACAATGACTAGACAGCCTACAAGGAGGAGGTGAGGGTCCTGGCAGAGTGGTGCTAGGAAAATAACCTCTCCCTCAATGTCATCGAAACAAAGGAGCTGATCGTGTATTACAGCAGGAGCAGGGTGTTAACTAGGGTGTGGAGCACACCCCCATCCACATCGACGGGGCCGCAGTGGAGAGGGTCAAAAGCTTCAAGTTTCTTGGCGCTGTTACGCACGCCTCTAGGAAGAGGGAATGCAACACCCTGCTACAACTCAACTCCCCGTGGTGTGAAAGAGGTATGGGACTGTAGGTGCGAGTAAGGATGACAAAAGGCAGAGAATTTACAGTTTATAAGGAATTTATTCCGTCACACGGTAATATGGGGGAAAGGGGCTGGACGGAACCAAAGCAAAGAAAGTAAATATCAAAGCCCCTTCTCCTATCTTACCTGCCTACCCACTACTTATCTAACTTAGCACCACCTGGTGCACTAACTAAAATACAGGGTCTTACCTAGTGTGCCTAGACAGTGAATATACTTCAGGTATATGTATGCCCGCGGGCCTCTTACCTAAGCACTCCCTAGGTGCCTTCCCCCCTGGGAACAAATGAAACAGAATTATCCAAAGGTAATTAAACAATTTCAAGAATCAAAAACACAGTTATATTAGCACATCTTAGCACATATTTCAAATCAGTGGCTACAAAAATACTTAACAAAACCTGTCTCTGAGCCACAACCAAGAAAGGACATCAAATCAGCTCTCTCTCAGCAACAACCACAGAACATAACCATCTCTGTTAGCAACAACCAACATAATGACACTCAGCCATTAGCCTCCTCTCAGCAATGATCTCTTTTTTTCTGAGCAACAGAACACTGGTTTCTATATAGCTTCAGAAGGCATTGGTAATTGGAGACAGCGGGGTCAGCTCTCCAATTAGCCATGGAGTCGACCAATCAGCTGCTGGGGGGGATTTCAGGAAGGCATCCTGAAACACACACCTAACAAACCACAACACAGAAACTGGGCGCACATCACTGACGACCCAAAATGGTCCTTTCACACACAGTGTGGTAAAGAAGGTGCAAAAGCGCCTCTTCAACCTCTGTAGGCTGAATAAATGTGGCTTGGTCAATAAGACCCTAACAAACTTGCACCATTGAGGATCCTGTCGGGCTGTATTACCACCTAGTACTGCAATTGAACTATCTGCAACCACCGGGCTCTCCAGAGGGTGGTGCAGTCAGCCCAATGCATCATCGGGGGCACACTGCCTACCCTCCAGAACATCTACAGCACCTGTTGTCACAGGAAAGCCAATAAAATCATCAAGACCTTAGCCATTCAAGCCATGGCCTGTTCACCCCGCTACCATCTAGAAGGCGGAGACAGTACAGGTACATCAAAGCTGGGATGGAGAGACTGAAAAACAGCTTCTAGCTCAAGACCATCACACGGTTAGAAAGTCACCACGAGCCGGCCTCTGCCCAATACCCTGCCCTGAACCTTAGTGTCTGTTACTAGCCGGCTACCGCCTGATACCATAACCTGCACCTTAGAGACTGCGCTGCCCTATGTACAGGGCAAAGCCAAGAGTATGCCAAGAGTGTGCAAAGCTGTCATCAAGGCAAATGGTGGCTAAAATATATTTTACACTTTTTTGGTTACGACATGATTCCATGTATTGTTTCATAGTTTTGATGTCTTCACTATTATTCTGCAATGTAAAAAAAAAAAAAAAAAAAAAAAAAAAAACTTGGAATGAGTAGGTGTGTCCAAACTTTTAACTGGTACTGTATTTACTTCACAATTTCAACCATTTTACTGAGTTATAGTTCATTGTAAGGAAATCAGTCAATTGAAATAAATAAATTGGGCTTTAATCTAAGGATTTCACATGACTGGGCTGGGGCGCAGCCATGGTTGGGCCTGGGAGGGCGTAGGCCCACCCACTTGAGTGTCAAGCCCAGCCAATCGGAATGAGATTTTCCCCACAAAAGGGATTTATTAGACAGATACACTCCTCAGTTTCATCAGCTGTCCGGGTGGCTGGTCTCAGACGATCACGCAGGTGAAGAAGCCAGATATGGAGGTTCTGGGCTGGCGTGGTTACACTTGGTCTGCGGTTGTGAGGCCGGTTGGACATACTACCAAAACGATGTTAGAGGCGGCTTATGGTAGAGAAATTAACATTAAATTATCTGGCAACAGCTCTGGTGGACATTCCTGCAGTCAGCATGCCAAATGCACGCACCTTCAAAACTTGAGACATCTGTAGCATTGTGTTGTGTGACAAAACATCACATTTTAGAGTAGCCTTTTATTGTCCACAGCGCAAGGTGCACCTGTCTAATAATCTTGTTTAATCAGCTTCTTGATATGCCATATCAGTCAGGTGGATGGAATATCTTGGCAAACGAGAAGTGTGCACTAGCAGGGATGTAAACAAATTATATTCTTGTTCCGTATTAGAGGTCGACCGATTAATCGGAATGGCCGATTTTCAACTTTTCATAACAATCGGTAATCGGCATTTTTGGACACCGATTAAGGCTGATTACATTGCACTCCACGAGGAAACTGCGTGGCAGGCTGACTACCTGTTATGCGAGTGCAGCAAGGAGCTAAGGTAAGGTGCTATCTAGCATTAAACTTATCTTATAAAAACCAATCAATCTTAACATAATCACTAGTTAACTACACATGGTTGATATTACTAGTTTATCTAGCTTGTCCTGTGTTGCATATAATCGATGCTGTGCCTGTTAATTTCTCATCGAATCACAGCCTACTTCGCCAAACGAGTGATTTAACAAGTGCATTCGCAAAAAAAGCACTGTCTTTGCACCAATGTGTACCTAACCATAAACATCAATGCCTTTCTTAAAATCAATACACAAGTATATATTTTTAAACCTGCATATTTAGTTAATATTGCCTGCTAACATGAATTTCTTTTAACTAGGGAAATTGTGTCACTTCTCTTGCGTTCTGTGCAACAGAGTCTGGATATATGAAGCAGTTTGGGCCGCCTGGCTCGTTGCGAACTGTGTTGACCATTTCTCCCTAACAAAGACAGCCAACTTCGCCAAACGGGATGATTTAACAAAAGCCCATTTGCGAAAAAAGCACAATCGTTGCACGAATGTACCTAACCATAAACACCAATGCCTTTCTTAAAATCAATACACAGAAGTATATTTTTTTAAACCTGTATATATAGTTGAAAGAAATTCATGTTAGCAGGCAATATTAACTAGCGAATTTGTGTCACTTCTCTTGCGTTCATTGCACGCAGAGTCAGGGTATATGCAACAGTTTGAGCCGCCTGGCTCGTTGCAAACTAATTTGCCAGAATTTTACATAATTATGACATAACATTGAAGGTTGTGCAATGTAACAGCAATATTTAGACTTATGGATGCCACCTGTTCACTGAAAGAATAAACGTTTTGTTTTCGAAATGATAGTTTCTGGATTTGACCATATTAATGACCTAAGGCTCGTATTTCTGTGTGTTTATTATATTATAATTAAGTCTATGATTTGATAAAGCAGTCTGACTGAGCGGTGGTAGGCAGCAGCAGGCTCTTAAGCATTCATTCAAACTGCACTTTCCTGCATTTGCCAGTAGCTCTTCGCTGTGCTTCAAGCATTGCGCTATTTATGATTCAAGCTTATCAACTCCCGAGATTAGGCTGGCAATACTAAAGTACCTATTAGAACATCCAATAGTCAAAGGTATATGAAAAACAAATGGTATAGAGAGAAATAGTCCTACAATTCTTATAATAACTACAACCTATAACTTCTTACCTGGGAATATTGAAGATTCATGTTAAAAGGAACCACCAGGTTTCATATGTTCTGAGCAAGGAACTTAAACATTAGCTTTTTTACATGGCACATATTGCACTTTTACTTTCTTCTCCAACACTTTGTTTTTGCATTATTTAAACCAAATTGTGTGTGTGATATATATATATATATATATATATACAGAAAAATCACATTGTATGATTTTTAAGTAATTCATTTGAATTTTATTGCATGACATAAGTATTTGATACATCAGAAAAGCAGAACTTAACATTTGGTACAGAAACCTTTGTTTGCAATTACAGAGATCATACGTTTCCTGTAGTTCTTGACCAGGTTTGCACACACTGCAGCAGGGATTTTGGCCCACTCCTCCATACAGACCTTCTCCAGATCCTTCAGGTTTCGGGGCTGTCGCTGGGCAATACGGACTTTCAGCTCCCTCCAAAGATTTTCTATTGGGTTCAGGTCTGGAGACTGGCTAGGCCACTCCAGGACCTTGAGATGCTTCTTACCACTCCTTAGTTGCCCTGGCTGGCTGTGTGTTTCGGGTCGTTGTCATGCTGGAAGACCCAGCCACGACCCATCTTCAATGCTCTTACTGAGGGAAGGAGGTTGTTGGCCAAGATCTCGCGATACATGGCCCCATCCATCCTCCCCTCAATACGGTGCAGTCGTCCTGTCCCCTTTGCAGAAAAACATCCCCAAAGAATGATGTTTCCACCCCATGCTTCACGGTTGGGATGGTGTTCTTGGGCTTGTACACATCCTTCTTCTTCCTCCAAACACGGCGAGTGGAATTTAGACCAAAAAGCTCTATTTTTGTCTCATCAGACCACATGACCTTCTCCCATTCCTCCTCTGGATCATCCAGATGGTCATTGGCAAACTTCAGACGGGCCTGGACATGCACTGGCTTGAGCAGGGGGACTTTGCGTGCGCTGCAGGATTTTAATCCATGACGGCGTAGTGTGTTCCAAATGGTTCTCTTTGAGACTATGGTCCCAGCTCTCTTCAGGTCATTGACCAGGTCATGCCGTGTAGTTCTGGGCTGATCCCTCACCTTCCTCATGATCATTGATGCCCCACTAGGTGAGATCTTGCATGGAGCCCCAGACCGAGGGTGATTGACCGTCATCTTGAACTTCTTCCATTTTCTAATAATTGCGCCAACAGTTGTTGCCTTCTCACCAAGCTGCTTGCCTATTGTCCTGTAGCCCATCCCAGCCTTGTGCAGGTCTACAATTTTATCCCTGATGTCCTTACACAGCTCTCTGGTCTTGGCCATTGTGGAGAGGTTGGAGTCTGTTTGATTGAGTGTGTGTGGACAGGTGTCTTTTATACAGGTAATGAGTTCAAACAGGTGCAGTTAATACAGGTAATGAGTGGAAAACAGGAGGGCTTCTTAAAGAAAAACTAACAGGTCTGTGAGAGCCGGAATTCTTACTGGTTGGTAGGTGATCAAATACTTATGTCATGCAATAAAATGCAAATTAATTACTTAAAAATCATACAATGTGATTTTCTGGATTTTTGTTTTAACTGTCTCTCACAGTTGAAGTGTACCTATGATAAAAATTACAGACCTCTACATGCTTTGTAAGTAGGAAAACCTGCAAAATCGGCAGTGTATCAAATACTTGTTCTCCCCACTGTATAAAAATCGGCCGATTTAATCGGTATCGGCTATTTTTGGTCCTCCAATAATTGGTATCTGTATCGGCGTTGAAAAATCATAATCGGTCGACCTCTATTCCTTATATGTTCCGGACTTTGGCATTGCTCGTTCTGATATTTCTTTAAAAAATTTGTTTTTTTATTTGGGACTATGTGCGTATTGACTTCTAGGTATTATTACTGCACTGTTGGAGCTAGAACACCTGCGATAACATCTGCAAATCTGTGTACAGGACCAATAAACGTTGATTCGATCTCTGCTCTGCCTCCAGCGAACACAGCAGTGTCTGAGGGCTTCCCTGCATATTAATCTCTGTTACAGGACTGAGACTGCTGCTATGGCCCAGCATATATCTATTTTACAGAGGGCTCCTTTCATTGGATTTTAATTTGCTCTCTCTTCCTCAAAGGCTTTCTCTTTCTCAGTGTCTCCCCCCTCCTTTAGTTACCAGTCTAATAGGACAGGAGAGGATGTGGAGGAGAATGTGATTTGGTGCAGAGCTACATCACATTTGTGTTGAGGAATGAGTGAGTAACGTCACCGATGTGGAAGGAGAGAGAGGCAGACCGACATGGGCCGCCATTTATCCAAGTGATCATCTGAGTGCCGATGTTTGAGAAAAGCTGCTGCCACTCTGCTCGCTTCAGTGAATAAGTATGATGACAAATGGCTCTGAAAGCTAGCACCCACACACTGTTAGGCTGTGTAGAATTATTATTTTATTTATTTGAGGTTTGATTTAGATTGAGTAGGAGTTGTTTTCAACATAACCTTTTATGTTTTTCTCTCCCTGCCTCTCCCCTGTTCTCTGCCTCTCTCCTGCTCTCTGCCTCTATTCTGTGTGTTTTCTTCAGCGTGTAGGCCTTGGTAATACAGAGAGCAGTGTCAGTGCAGGGTGTGTGTGTGTCCTTGTTTTTGAAAGAAACACCATTTTTGTGTCCATTTTTAAAATAACATCAAATTGATCAGAAATGCAGTGTAGACATTGTTAATGTTGTAAATGACTATTGTAGCTGGAAGAAATCTATTCAGAACAGCACAAACTGTCTCTAACCAGAATAGAAAGAGGAGTGGGAGGCCCCGGTGCACAACTGAGCAAGAGGACAAGTACATTAGAGAAACAGATGCCTCACAAGTCCTCAACTGGCAGCTTCATTAAGTAGTACCCGCAAAACACCAGTCTCAATGTCAACACTGAAGAGGCAACTCCGGGATGCTGGCCTTCTAGGCAGAGTTGCAAAGAAAGAGCCATATCTCAGATTGGCCGATAAAAAGAAACAATTAAGATGGACAAAAGAACACAGACACTGGACAGAGGAACTCTGCCTAGAAGGCCAGCACCCCGGAGTCGCCTCTTCACTGTTGACGTTGAGACTGGTGTTTTGAGGGTACTATTTAATGAAGCTGCCAGTTGAGGACTTGAGGCGTCTGTTTCTCAAAATAGACACTGGTGTACTTGTCCTCTTGCTCAGTTGTTCACCGTGGCCTCCAACTCCTCCTTTTTATTCTGGTTAGAGCCAGTTTGCTCTGTTCTGTGAAGGGAGTAGTACACAGCGTTGTACGAGATCTTCAGTTTCTTTGCAATTTCTCGCATGGAATAGCCTTAATTTCCGAGAACAAGAATAGACTGACGAGTTTCTGAAGAAAGTTCTTTGTTTCTGGCCATTTTGAGCCAGTAATCTAACTCACAAATGCTGATGCTCCAGATACTCAAGTAGTTTGTACAAGGCCAGTTTTATTGCTTCTTTAATTAGAACAACAGTTTTCATCTGTGCTAACATAATTGCAAAAGGGGTTTCCTAATGATCAATTAGCCGTTTAAAATGATGCACTTGAATTAGCTATCACAACATGCCATTGGAACACAGGAGTGATGGTTGCTGATAATGGGCCCCTGTACGCCTATGTAGATATTCCATAGAAAATCTGCCGTTTCTACATTGTAGAATAATTATGAAGACATCAAAACTATGAAATAACACACATGGAATAATGTAGTAACCAAAACAGTGTTAAACAAGTCAAAATATATTTGAGATTCTTCAAAGTAGCCACCCTTTGCCTTGATGACAGCTTTGGCATTCTCTCAACCAGCTTCATTAACTGGTCACCTGTAATGCTTTTTGAACCGTTTTGAAGGAGTTCCCACATATGCTGAGCACTTGTTGGTTGCTTTTCACTCTGCGGCCCAACTCATCCCAAACTATTTTGGGTTGAGGTCGGGTGATCGTGGAGGCCAGGTCCTCTCATGCAGCACTCCATCACTCTCCTTCTTGGTCAAGTAGCCCTTACACAGCCTGGAGATGTGTTTGGTCATTGTCCTGTTGAAAATCCTATATTTAGCCTCGTTATTGTTATGTCATTTTTATTTTACCTTTTAGTTTTCTTAACTTTTCTTAGAACTAGGACAGAAGAATTTATAACTGACTTTTTCAGATCCCCTTATTGTATGGGACACTTTTAAATGTGCCTTTAGAGGCCATGCAATTCAGTACTCATCTATAAAACAAAATGGACGATACATTGGAGATAATATAAGACAAGTACTGGAAACAATAAAATACTATGAAATATTGGGGACACCATGCCTGGTTTTCATAGCTGATTTTGAAAAGGCTTTTGTTAAAGTACGACTGGAATTTATATATAAACATTTTTATTGCCATTTAAATGATAGCTGTTAAAATTAGATCAAACAATAATATTAAGGGATTAGAAATCCGTGGCTTAAAAACTAAGGTGTCATTGTACGCTGATGATTTATGTTTTCTTTTAAAACCACAATTAGAATCTATCCATGGCTTCATAGAGGATCTAGATACTTTTGCTATCCTCTCTGGATTAAAACCAAATCATGATAAGTGTACTTACTATATTACATATTGGATCACAAAAATGCAAATTTTACATTATCATGTAGTTTACCAATTAAATGGTCGGATGGAGATGTGGGCATAGTCGGTATTTAAATCCCGAAAGAAATGATCTCACTCCAATAACATTTTATAGAAAGTTAGCAAAAATAGATAAGATCTTGCTACCATGGAAAGGGAAATACCTGTCAATTTGTGGAAAAATCACCCTGATTAACTCTTTAGTAATATCACATATTTGCTTATGGTTTTGCCTAGCGACCTGCTTTTTAAATTATATGAACAAAAAATATTACATTTTATTTGGAATGGCAAGTCAGACAAATTGAAAAGGGCCTATTTATATAACGAATATGAATTTGGAGGGCAGAAATGATTAAATATTAAAGAATTAGACCTCTCACTAAAGGCATCAGTCATACAAATGTTATACTTAAATCCAAACTGGTTCTCTAGTAAATTGGTAGGAATGTCTCGTCCTATGTTCGAGAATGTCCTTTTTCCCTTTATTCAGATTATACAGTGCCTTGCGAAAGTATTCGGCCCCCTTGAACTTTGCGACCTTTTGCAACATTTCAGGCTTCAAACATAAAGATATAAAACTGTATTTTTTTGTGAAGAATCAACAACAAGTGGGACACAATCATGAAGTGGAACGACATTTATTGGATATTTCAAACTTTTTTAACAAATCAAAAACTGAAAAATTGGGCGTGAAAAATTATTCAGCCCCTTTACTTTCAGTGCAGCAAACTCTCTCCAGAAGTTCAGTGAGGATCTCTGAATGATCCAATGTTGATCTAAATGACTAATGATGATAAATACAATCCACCTGTGTGTAATCAAGTCGCCGTATAAATGCACCTGCACTGTGATAGTCTCAGAGGTCCGTTAAAAGCGCAGAGAGCATCATGAAGAACAAGGAACACACCAGGCAGGGCCGAGATACTGTTGTGAAGAAGTTTAAAGCCGGATTTGGATACAAAAAGATTTCCCAAGCTTTAAACATCCCAAGGAGCACTGTGCAAGCGATAATATTGAAATGGAAGGAGTATCAGACCACTGCAAATCTACCAAGACCTGGCCGTCCCTCTAAACTTTCAGCTCATACAAGGAGAAGACTGATCAGAGATGCAGCCAAGAGGCCCATGATCACTCTGGATGAACTGCAGAGATCTACAGCTGAGGTGGGAGACTCTGTCCATAGGACAACAATCAGTCGTATATTGCACAAATCTGGCCTTTATGGAAGAGTGGCAAGAAGAAAGCCATTTCTTAAAGATATCCATAAAAAGTGTTGTTTAAAGTTTGCCACAAGCCACCTGGGAGACACACCAAACATGTGGAAGAAGGTGCTCTGGTCAGATGAAACCAAAATTGAACTTTTTGGCAACAATGCAAAACGTTATGTTTGGCGTAAAAGCAACACAGCTCATCACCCTGAACACACCATCCCCACTGTCAAACATGGTGGTGGCAACATCATGGTTTGGGCCTGCTTTTCTTCAGCAGGGACAGGGAAGATGGTTAAAA